>NC_080177.1:36280199-36525199 GCF_950295315.1 Erinaceus europaeus
AACTTCCTTTCCCTCTACTGCATTCAAATGATGTTTCTTGAGCCCTTGCTATGGGATCAGGCACATTTTTAGATGTTAAGAGACATAAATCTGAAAGGTGTCTGTCATCCTTCTGCTGGCTCTGCACCCTTTCAGAGCTAAAGCTTTATGTTTTTATGAGGTCTTGGGGTTAGACAAATGTTCTCTTAACTCACTTTGCTAGGTTTGAAGTGGCTCAATGACTCCAAGCTAGTAATTTAATTTTTTGTGTGCCAGTTTCTTATAAAGATGGTAATGCCTCCCCCCAAAGGTATGAGAATGAAGTAAGAAGAGTTTACATGGGAAAAAATGAGGAAACACAACATGACATAAAATAGAACCCTAATATTGATAGGCATACATTAAGCCTGTCCCCCCTTTATTTTCTCCCTCCCTCCCTCCCTCCCTTCTCTCTCTCTCTCATTCTCCATTTCTTTCCTCCCTCAATCTTTCTTTCTCTTTCATTCTTTCTCTTTTCTCACCTTCCTTCCTCTCTCTTGTCTTTCCTTCTCTAGGACTTGCTTTGCACTGGTATGATTTGACCATTCCTGGTACTTTATATTATACTTAACCCCTTTTAATTTCAGATAGAAGTAGATAGACAGATAGATAGATATGGAAAAACAATGTAGCACTGTTTGACCATCCATGGAGTTTTCTTTATGCCATATATAGACCCCGTGTTTTTTTTTTTTTTTTTTCCTCCTCCAGGGTTATTGCTGGGCTCGGTGCCTGCACCATGAATCCACCGCTCCTGGAGGCCATTTTTCCCCCCTTTTGTTGCCCTTGTTGTAGCTTCGTTGTGGTTATTATTACTGCCCTTGTTGACACAATTTGTTGTTGGACAGGACAGAGAGAAATGGAGAGAGGAGGGGAAGACAGAGAAGGGGAGAGAAAGATAGACACCTGCAGACCTGCTTCACCGCCTGTGAAGCGACTCCCCTGCAGGTGGGGAGCTGGGGGCTCGAACCGGGATCCTTACGCCGGTCCCTGCGCTTTGCGCCACATGCGCTTAACCCACTGCGCCACCGCCCGACCCCCGACCCGTGTGTTTTTCAGTACCTCTCCCGTGGTTAAGTGTGCAGCCTACTGGGTGAGCCATCTTTGGGTTCCATAACTCTCATTTTTGTTCCAATGGTGATGCTGTGGTTTAAATTTTTGTATATTTAGGAGCTGAGTGGTGGTGCAACCTACTTACTGGTTGCATACAAGGTTACCTTGCAAGAGAACCTAGGTTTGAAACCCTGGCCTCCAGGAGTGGTAGAGTAGGCTGCAGGTGTCTCTCTTTCTCTCCCCTCCTCCTCCTCTCTCAATCTATTTCTGTCTTTATCATAATTTAAAGGAGAAAGAAGAAAAGTGTTTTTTTGTATGTTTAATCCCAATTTCACTGACTTTTTAGTGTGATAATTGGTTAGGATGCTAGTCTACCCTCTGTACTCTGCCTAAATTAAGTTTTTATTATCTAAAAAATTTGCCTACTTGATTTAATGGGAGGGGGTGCTTGGACGTATGAGTTGAAGGCACACACATCCCTGAATTTGAAGCAGCAACAGTAAACCTCACCATACCCAGTGGGTATGGGTATTCTTTTTCAAGGAATTGTTCAGTCTTGCAGATGAACGATGGAGTTTATGTCTGAAGAAAATACATTTAAATTCACAGTTTCCTAAGTCCTACACTGTTTCCATTCTGTCAAGCCTGTAGTTTTAAACAAAAACTCAGCCCAAGGTTCCAAAGGAGCCAAAACACAGCTAGTTTCAGAGCTGGAAATATACCCACAAAGCCAATAAAACTCTGAGATAGTGCTGGAGTGGGGGAGGTGGGATTTGCTCAGAACCCCTCAATTCACAGGACACAGGAAGGCGAATCAACATAATTTTTTCTTTTAACACATTTCCCCAGAACTGTGCTGTCATTTCCATACTCAGGTCTCCTCTTTTTTTTTTTTTTTTTTCCTCTTTCTTTTCCAAGAGCACTGCTCGGCTCTGGCGCATGGTGGTGCTGGAGATTGAACCTGGGAACTTTGGTGTCTTGATTATGAAAGTCTTTTTGCATAACCATTCTGCTGTCTCCCCAGCCCAAGTCTCCTTTTACTTTTTTAAAAAAATGTTTAATTATCTTTATTTATTGGGTAGAGACAGCCAGAAATTGAGAGGGAAGGGGGTGGTAGAAAGGGATAGAGACAAGAGAGACACCTGCAGCCCTGCTTCACCAGTCACAAAGCTTTCCCCCTGCAGGTGGAGACCAGGGGCTTGAACCCGAGTCCTTGCGCATTGTAATACGTGCACTCAACCAAGTGTGCCACCACCTGGCCCCTCTCCTCTTACTTTTTAGTTGGGTTTCCCACTTAACTAAAATTGGTTTTCCTCTCTGTGATCTTTAGAAAAGCCACTCTAAATGGCTTAAACTACAAATCAGTGTGGTAAGTTCAGCTACTTGGTAAGGAAGGGTTTTATAGGACACTATAGGGCTTCATCACCTTCAGCCTCTTAGTGGAATATTTCTGATATCCCAAGGGGACATCCAGGTGCTCCATAGTCTTTTACTGGATTGAAATCCATACTTGGATTTCAATATACATACATTTCCACATAACAATACAACCCCTATTAGTCCTACTCTGCCATCATATGAACTATGGACTTTCCACCCTACCCCTTTGGTGCAATGCACGAGAACGTACCTTTTATAAGATAAGTTATTTTAGAATTTTAATTCCTAGATTCAAATTTCTTGAAAGCATGACACATGTGAGACACTTATGATATCGGGGGGTAGGGTGGGGGGAAAGAAACTTAGATGGAAAATAGGCAAGATGAATGAAAAGCTCTTAAATTTGGGGTAATATTGGTAATCTTGATATAGTTTTAGCTGTAATAGGATAGGAAAAAACATAACCTCAGTATTACAATGGTTTATGTCCATAAAATAGTGCTTATTCATTTATTTATTTTTAGGTAGAGGCAGAGAGAATGAAAGAAACCACAGCAGAGAAGCTTCCTTCAATGTGGTGGAGGCCAGGCTTGAATCTGAGTTGTACACATGGAAAAGCAGCACACTGTTCAAGTGAGCTATTTTGCCTGTGCCTAGATTGCTAATTAAAAAACTTGCTTTAGTTTTCCTAACATTTGTTTTTCCTAAAACTATGTTTTTTAACAGTAACTCTTTTACCTGTTCTAATACTTAAACTTAGAAACATAAGTGTTTTATCTATAATTTTTAAAATTGTTGCAGAGGAAAGAAGTTAATCATCTTAAAGAAACTTTTAATTGAATATATTTCAAGTACTTAAAAAGCTCTTGTATTCAGTATTTTATGATGATACTAAATACATTTAAGACATATCTAAAGGGGGCCAGGTGGTGGTGCACTTGGTTAAGCGCTCACATTACAGTGTGCAAAGACCCAGGTTCAAACCACTGGTCCCTGCCTCTAGGAAGAAAGCTTCACAAGTGGTGAATGAAGCAGGGTTGCAGATGTCTTTCTGTCTCTTTCCCTCTCTATCTCCTCCACCCCTCTCAATTTCTCTCTGTCTCCATCCAATAATGAATAATTAATTAAAAACATATCTAAGCAGCTGGGCAGTGACACACCTGGTTGAGCACACATGTTACCAAACACAAGGACACAGGTTTAAGTCCCACTCCCCACCTGCAGCAGGGCAGCTTTACACATGATGAAGCAGAGCTGTAGCTGTCTCTCTCCCCTTCCTCTCTGTCCTATCAAATAAAAAATAAATTAATTAGGGTGGGGTTAGATAGCATAATGGTTATGCAAAGAGACTCTCATGCCTGAGGCTGCGAAGTCCAAGCTTCAGTCCTCCACACCACAAGCCAGAGCTGAGCAGTGTTCTGGTGTTCCTCTCTGTGTCTTTCTCTCTCTGCATTTCTCTCAAAAATAAAATAAATAAAATACTTAAAAAAGTAAATTAATTAAAAAAGAACTTAGAGTATAAAAACACACCTTAAAGGGGGCTGGGTGGTGGTGCATCTGGTTGAGCACACATGTCACAAATCTCAAGGAGCCCCTGGTCCTCACCTGCAGAGGGGAGAGCTTTGCGAGTGGGAAAGCAGTGTTGCAGGTGTCTCTCTCCCTCTCTATCACCCCCCTTCCCTCTCAATTTCTGGCTGTCTCTATCCAGTAACTAAATAAAGATAATTAAAAAAAAAGCCTAAAAGTTGTTTGTAATATAAGTAAAGCAAGACATATTTTATATATCCTTAAATTGTATACCTGCAGGCATTTGACTCCAGGATTATAGAGGAATTCAGGGGAGAATACTGCAAATGTGACCTCAAGAGTAGTTTATGTCAAGCAGATATTTATAAAACAATGAACTTAGTACTTGGACTAAGTGTACCCTTTTCTAGAGAGCTACAAGTTAAATCAGCTGCAAAATTCAATAGGGAGAAATGAACTGGGTTATCCATGTCTCAAAGGTACAAAGAAATAGAACAACGCTCCCCCAAGTACCATCCATCTCTGAACATGAAGTGAAGGAGATTATTTTATCTGTGGTCGAACTTAAAGGGACATATCTATAAAATATGACAGTTTGACATGCTTTTATTTTTTCTGCAGGATTCAATTACTGGAATTGTCAACGCTGCCAATTTATGTGCACATCTCTCTTCCACTATGAACAGACCAGTAGTATTGCACATTTGTCTGGCCTTTGGTAGCTTCCTACTTCTCAACTTTGCCACACAATGTCTGGCCTTCCCCAGGATTGAAAGTAGGGAAATAGTGCAAGGAAAGGCAGAAGGACAGTCAGAAAGGATAAATACTGATGATCTAGAAAATAACTCTGTTACTTCAAGGTACTCTGCCCAGCTGGAAGTCTCTGATGATCCAATGATAGTACTAGAGAGACCATCAGCAGCATCCCCATTTGACAAAGAATCCCATCTAGTTGGGACTGAACTCACGCAGCCTAAAAACCTTGATGTTTACACTGCTACTGAGCCAGTAGTCCCAGCAGGGGAAGGAGTATTTGGCTCCAGCCAACCAGAGAGAGTGTCAGCTGAGAATTGGCTTTCCAAGACTGTGCTAACCAGTCATCTTATTACTACAACCTCTTCCTTGAATATTGATGAGAATGAGGAACCCTTCAGTAGTACCAATGTTCAGCCTGTTGCAGAAGGGACCACAGAGATAACACAAGATTTCCTCAAGCATGAGGACAGCCAATTGTTTGCAAGTGAAAGCCACAATGGAGTTAGTCTGGGACATTCACCATCACCCTATGTGAATACCAAAGAAATGGTAACCACTAATCCTAGGACTGAGAAATCTGAATCTGACACCGAACACAGGACAATTTCTTTTCCTGGTGCTGAGCCCACAGCAGACACTGAGCCTGCAAGCCTCACGTTGGATCCTGAGGAGCCTTCCCAGATGACAGCTGATAACACCAAGTTTTCTGCTGCCAAGTTTACCCCTGAGTACACCCTGAGCATTGAGTCAGAAACTGACAGCCTGCCAGGAGCCCCAGAAGTCACAGTGAGTGTCAGCACAGCTGTTCCAGCTGCCTCCGTTGTAAGTGATGAGTGGGATGACACCAAAGCAAAGCATGCAAGTCAGATAAAGACCCCAAAGCTTAGAGATGATACAGAGACTCAGGTGGGAATGGAAATACCACAGACAACACAAGTAACTGATAATGGTATGGAAGGGGGCAAACCTTTGACAGAGGTTGCAGATATGGCTCTGGGGCTGCCGGAAGGGGAAACACACACAGGAACAGCCCTCTTAACAGTGCATGAGGAGGATGGATCACCTGCCTTTACCGATCAGAGTTCCTTTACTCCCACAAGCCTGCTGGAAGATACGAAAGTTTCTGTTGTAAGCCTGTTGCAGAATACTGCAGACATCATGGAATCCACTACAGAAAGCAATACCGGGTTTTTCTTAGAGACCACACTTTCTACCTCAGGATATGAGTCTGAGGCATGTCAGCCACTGGAAAACTCATTTAAAGGTAAATGAAGGAGACAAAGCAAGCACCAAATTTTGTTTAATTTGAGATGTTTTAATTTGGATTTAGATTTTTTATAATGACAAGTTAGAAACTATTCAAGTTTTAATGAAAAAAAAAGTAAACAAATAAAATGTATATGTTATTGAAAATATTCAGGTATAGCCTTTGCCTATAGACCATACAGACCAGTATTAGTTTTACCGCCTACACTCAAAAAAGCATTTGGTTGTGTTTGGAGAGATTGTTGACTGCCACAACAGAGGAGTGGTGGATAGAGGCCAAAGATGCTGCTAAACTTGTTCCAGTGTGTAGGACAGTCCCTGATAACAAAGATTTATTTGAGTTTAAGTGTTAGTAGTACTGAGACTGAGCAAACCTAAGATAAAGAAATACTCTTTCTTTTAAATAGTTTATTTTATTTTATTTTTTTACATATTTTCTTTTTTATTCCTGATAGAGACAGAGAGAAATTGAGAGGAAAGTGGGAGGGATTGCGGAGAGAGAAAGAGAGACACCTATAGCACTGTTTCACCACTTAAGTTTCCTTCCATGCAGGTGAGGACTGGGGGCTTGCACCTAGGTGCTTGTACACTGCATATGTCTGTTCTGTCAGGTGTACCACCAGCCAGCCTCAGAAAAATAATTTAGAAAAATTATATGTTTACTTGGAGCCAGGTGGTGGTGTACCCAGTTGAACTTATATAATATCGTGCACAAGGATCCTGGTTCAAGTACCCAGTCACCACCTGTAGGGGGAAAGCCTCACGGGGTGAAGCATGGGTGTAGACATCTTCCCTTCTTTCTATCATCCCCTCCTTCTCAGTTTCTCTCTGTCATATCAAATGTAAGAAGGAGAGGGGAAGGAAAAATGGCAGCTAGGAGCAGTGGCTTCATCGTGCAGACACTGAGCCCCAGCAATAAACCTGGTGGCAATTTTTTAAAAAGTATATATTTCAATGAGAGAGAGAGAAGAAAAGAGAATCAGAGCATCAGTCTGCATTTTTGATACAGAGATTGAACTCAGGACCTCAAGCTCATCAGGTCAGATGCTCTACCTGCTATACCACCTTCTGGGATACTTTTTTTTTTTTTGCCTTCAGGGTTATTGCTGAGGCTCATCCACTGCTCCCAGAGGCTATTTTCCCCCCTTTTGTTGTTTTATCTTTGTTGTGGCTATTATTATTGTTGTTATTGATGTCATTGTTGTTTGGCTAGGACAAATAGAAATGGAGAGAGGAGGGGAAGACAGAGAGGGGGAGAGAAAGATAGATAGTTGCGAACCTGCTTCACCGCTTGTGAAGCGACGCCCCTGTAGGTGGGGAGCTGGGGGCTTGAACTGGGATCCTTACGCTGGTCCTTGAGCTTTGTGCCATGTGCGCTTAACCTGCTGCACTAACGTCTGACCCCCTCTGGGATACTTTTAAAACATTTAACAAAAATTATTTGATATTAGGGACTGGACTAGGATCTCATTCCACTAAGTTGTATCCTGGGACCTTCAGACCCTTTAAAAAAAATTATTCATTTTTTGGATAGAGACAGAGAGAAACTGAGAGGGAATGAGGAGATAGAAAAAGAGAGAAAGAGAGACATCTGCAGCACTGTTTTACCACCTGTGAAGCTTCCCCCTGCAAGTGGGGACTGGGGGCTTGAGATTGAGGCCTTGCTCATGGTAACATATATGCTCTGCCAGATACACCCCCACCTGACCACTTCACAGACTTTCTTAATTACTACCAGGGTTGTCACTGGGGCTTGGTGCCTGCATGACAAATCCATCACCCTGGTGGCCATTTTTTTCCCCTTTTTGATAGAGCCAGAGAGGAATTGAGAGGGGAAGGAGAGAGAGAGAGAGAGAGAGAGAGAGAGAGAGAGAGAGCGCGCGAGAGCGAGAGATGCAATACTGCTTCACTTGTGAAGCTTCCCCCTGCCGGTGGGACCCAGCGGCTTGAAGCTTGTGCTTGGTAACATGCATGTGCTCTGCATGTTACCAAGTCATTTCTCCCAGTCCCAGATATTTGGCTTCTATGGGATGACAGTAATGGTTACCTCCCAGTAGTACATATGGGAGGACAGAATCAGAAAATAACAGCATGCACTCAGCAGTGTGTGTATATAGCCCATCAAAGATGTTGAGTAAACATTTGGTTTTGTAATTATCATTCCTTCAATTTAAAATAGTTACTTCCCTTTCTCCTTCAGAAATGCAAATGTGGAAATTAATGTATACAAATGCTTCGGAGAATTTTTGAGTGGAGCTTAGTTCTGTATAATTTGCTTCTTAACAAACTGATTATGTTGACACTCAAACATACCTAAAGGGGAGCTCAGCTGTTAATCTTCCTAGTTTGTTTTGGATTTTATTTATGTTTTCACATCATGTCTGTATCTTAGATTGACTCACTGCTTGTGAAAGCAGCACCACTGAAAGCATTTATTGCTTGCTGTTTTATTTCCGAATGATTAGAATCATGCTTTGCTTTCTCATTTCCTGAATTTATTTTTTCAATTTAATAATTATATAGTCTCTTTGCCAGGTACAGGAATTTGGTCTATGTTTAAGTGTTGTTTTTCTACTTTTAAGATATCATCACTCATGAGATGACAACAGCTGTTCAAGAAGCAGAAGCCACTTTGTCATCTGTGACAGAAGAGCAGCAGGTTTCTACCCTCGAGGTTGCAGGAGAAAATGGCGAGATGGAGGAAGAAATAGAGTCTTTGTCTGCCACAGCTGATATTACTGGAGTTACCCAGCTGTCGAGACAATGGGAGCCTCTGGCTACTACAGCTTCAAGTACAGCTATACCTCCATCTTTCCAAGTTACTCCTGTTGAAGGTGTGTGAAAGGCAGGGGATTGGATGCAGTGTCCTGGGGTGCATTTTTTTTTTGTAAACTGATAATGAATGGAATGGGTGAGGTAGTGGCCCTGGAGGTGACACAGTGGATTCTCAAGAACGAGGTCCCAAGTTCTATCCCTGGCGTCATATGTACTAGAATGAAGCTCTGGTTAGCTCTCTCCCCTCCCCTATCCTTTACATTAATAAACAAATAAATAAATAAGTAAAATCTGGGGCTGGATGGTGGTGTACCTAGTAGAGTGCATGTGTTACAGTGTGCAAGGACCTGGGTTTAAGTCCCTGATTCCTGTCTGCAAGGGCGTGGGGAGCTTCACAAGTGGTGAAGCAGTGCTGCAGGTCTCTCTCTCTCCCTCTCTCACCTCCCTCTCAATTTCTCTTTATTTCTATCCTAACTAAAAAAAAAAATAAATGAATAAATAAAATCTTTAAAAAAGAAGAGTATTTGAGACAGGTGACCTGATTAACAAGACATATTTATGTATTTATTTGGATAATGACTAGGAAAGGTAAGTGAATTCCCTTTGGAGAGATGTGGCACAACCTAAAAGGACAAGGAGTTAATTTCTTTTTAAAAAATTATTATTATTGTTGTAGTTGTTGATGTCGTTGTTGGATAGGACAGAGAGAAATGGAGAGAGGAGGGGAAGACAGAGAGGAGGAGAGAAAGATAGACACTTGCAGACCTGCTTCACTGCCTGTGAAGTGACTCCCCTGCAGGTGGGGAGCCAGGGGGCTTGAACCGGAATCCTTGAGCCGGTCCTTGCACTTTGTGCCACGTGCGCTTAACCTGTTGCGTTACCTACCGCCTGATTCCCAAGGAGTTAATTCCTGAGGAAAAATATCCTGGAAGTTCATCTCTAGGACCTATGAAAGCCAGACCTCTTGAGAACTCTCTCCTAGTTTGGAAACTCTGGCTGTGAGGAGCCAGTTGGTTGAAGTGAAGAGATCAAAGAATTCCATCTTTGGTCTTCACTAGTACTAAGGCTTATGCATGTCTCTTAGTATCTGTTAAGAATTGGTTTGCTCCTCTCTAATTAATGCTTAATTAATAATTTTTTTTTATAAAAACCCCACAACACTAAGGAATGAACTTGGGGCCTTGTGGATACACAGTGCCACTGACTATCTTGATATTATAAATAATCCTGCAGTGAACATGGGTCCTGGGTCTTTGCTCACTTTAATGAGTGTGCTTAACCAGGTGTACCACCACCTTGCCCTGAGCTAATATATATATTTGGAAGATAAAATAGATTAAGCTGGAGTTGGTGTATTGCACCAAAGTAAAAGACTCTAGGGTGGGTGGAGGGGTGGGGGGGGGAGGGTTCAAGTCCTGGAACTTGATGGCAGAGGACCTAGTGGAGGTTGTATTGTTATGTGGAAAATTGGGAAATGTTATGCATGTACAAACTACTATATTTTCTGTTGACTTTAACACATTAATCCCCAATAAAGAAATAAAGAAAAGAAAAAATATATAAAGTCTTAGTGTGAAGAAGTGTTGAAGTAAGTGCTGGGTTCACTGTATGGAAGATGTTGATTTCATGAATCATACTAAAAAAATTAAAAAAAAGAAAGCAAAGGTGTGCATCTCCCATCATGATTATCTTTGGGTCAAGTCCCCTGTTGTGTATTTGGCAGATTTAATGGACACAATCACAAGACCAAATGAGGATTTCTTCACCCCTGTTTTGGGTTCTCCAGTGACACCCCCTGGAATAATGGAGGAGGAACACAGCATTTTCCCAGCATTATCTGATTCTGAGTCATCCTCTGAGAGAAGAACCATTGCTCCAACTGTGAGCTATGTTAATACTGCTGCCTCATATGGTCTGAACCAATTCGACGAAGGTATTCATGCCTTGAAGGGAATCTTTTCTAGGATTTATGGAGTGAGTAACTGTGCAAATATTAGAGAGAAGTATATTCAGTCTGCTCTGCAGACAAGGGGTCAGTAGACTGGCTCAGCCAAATCTGATTTACCATCTGTTTTTAAAGGGGCTACAAACTCAGAATGGTTTTTGAATTAAAAAAATTAAAAAAAAATTTATTTATTCTCTTTTGTTGCCCTTGCTGTTTTATCATTGTTGTGGTTATTATTGTTGTCATTGTTGGATAGGACAGAGAGAAATGGAGAGAGGAGGGGAAGACAGAGAGGGGGAGAGAAAGATAGACACCTGCCGACCTGCTGCACCACCTGTGAAGCGACTCACCCTGAAGGTGGGAAGCCGGGGGCTCAAACTGGGATCCTTATGTTGGTCCTTACACTTTGCACCATGTGCGCTTAATCCGCTGCATTGCCGCCCGACTCCTGGTCTTTGCATTTTTAAATGACTGAAAACAATGTAAGAAGAATGGTATTTTGTGACATGTAAAAAGTCAAATAGAATGCAAAATGTATGTGTCCCTAAATAAAATGTTTGGGTGGAACATAGCCTCTCGTTCACTTATGTGTTATCTGGAGCTCCTTTAATGCACAGGAGCAGAATTGAGTGGATATGACCAGGATGAAATGCTCTCAGACCCTAAAATATTTACAGTAAGGGTCTTGATGAAAAAGTGTGCTCACCCCTATCTAGATTACTGGTTTGTGACCACAGTTGAACATTAGAATCACCATGGGGAGCTTTTAAAAAGCTCTAACGCCTTAGTTCTCTCAGCAATTGTTATTCGATTGGTTGGGTCAGGCATTAATACTTCTAAATATAATTTCAATATGCATGCTGGGTCAAGAATACTGATTTACCAGGTGGTGGTGCATCTAATTGAATGCACATGTTACCATGTGCAAAGGACTCAGGTTCAAGCCTCTGGTCCCCACCTGCAGAGGGGAAACTTCACAAGTGGTGAAGCAGGACTGAAGGTGTCTTTCTTTTTCTCTCCATCTCTCCCTCACCTCTCAACCTCACTGTTTCTACAGTAAGTAAATAATAAAAATAAAAAGATACTGATTTACATGGAAACTTGAGTTTCCACACTAGATTTTGTGGGATGGAAGTTTTTTTAAAAAAAAATTTCTTTGTTGGGGGTTTAATGTCTTACAGTCAACAGTCAATACAGTAGTTTGTACATGCATAACATTTCCCAGTTTGTGGGAAGGAAATTTTAATATGAAATATATTTTCAAAGCACTGCTCTGTTATTAACACAGTGAGTTGTTCTATTTTAGTAGCATTGCTAGGTTAGGGTGTCCTACTACTTGGAGAGAGACCTCACCTATTAAGTCTTGAGAAATTCATGCCAAATTATGATAAGATTTTGATTTTGAGCATGAAAAAGTAGAACAGGGCACAGTTGCACATCCACAAGCAAGACCACTGGAAAAGTCATTTAGCATTTTGGTAAGTGATGAGATCCTGGATAGACGGAGATACAAATTGTCCAGAAATCTGTTGTGTAGGTTCTTTAAAAATTTTTTTTCATTGGGGGGATTAATAGCTTACAGTAAATACAGTTATTGGTACATGTATAAAATTTCTCAGTACATGTATAAATTGGTACATGTATAAAATTTCTCAGCAAAACACTCTCAACCCCTTTTAGGTCCTCCACCATCATGCACTGGGACCTATTCTCCCCCCCCACCCCTTTACTTTGGTGCGATACACCAACCCCAGCCCAAGTCCTGCATTGTGTTTCCACTTTCTGTTCTTATTTCTCAACTATGAGTGAGAGCATCCCATATTCATCTTTCTCTTTCTGGCTTATCTCACTTAACATCATTACTTCAAGTTTCATCCAAAATGAAGTGAAGAAGGTGAATTCATTATTCTTGATATCTGAGTAGCATTCCATTTTGTATATATATATATACCACAACTTACTCACCTGTTGTTGGACACCTGGGTTGCTTCTGGGTTTTGGCTATCACAAACAAATTTTGCTGCTATGAACATAGGTATATGCAGATCTTTTTGGATGAGTGTGTTTGATTTGCTGGGTCATAGGGTAGGTCCATTTCTTTTTTTTTTTTATTTTTATTTAAGAAAGGATTAATTAACAAAACCATAGGGTAGGAGGGGTACAACTCTACACAATTCCCACCACCCAATCTCCATATCCCATCCCCTCCCCTGATAGCTTTCCCATTCTTTATCCCTCTGGGAGCATGGACCCAGGGTCATTGTGGGTTGCAGAAGGTAGAAGGTCTGGCTTCTGTAATTGCTTCCCTGCTGAACATGGGCGTTGACTGGTCGGTCCATACTCCCAGTCTGCCTCTCTCTTTCCCTAGTAGGGTGTGTCACTGGGGAAGCTGAGCTCCAAGACACATTGGTGGGGTCTTCAATCCAGGGAAGCCTGGCCAGCATCCTGATGGCAGGTAGGTCCATTTCTAGCCTTCTCCAGAGTACTCTC
The DNA here is from genome assembly GCF_950295315.1 of Erinaceus europaeus. Lineage (NCBI taxonomy): Eukaryota > Metazoa > Chordata > Mammalia > Eulipotyphla > Erinaceidae > Erinaceus > Erinaceus europaeus. Next base: position 36,293,410 of record NC_080177.1, read on the forward strand.
CACAGGGGTGGACCAATTTACATTCCCACCAGCAGTGTAGGAGGGTTCCTTTGTCCCCACAGCCTTTCCAGCATTTGCTGTTACTATCCTATTTGATGTTTGACATTCTCATAGGAGTGAAGTTATTATCTCATTGTTGTCTTTATTTCTGTTTACTTTAAAATATTTCTTTTAGGGTGGGGGTACATAGCATAATAGTTATGCAAAGAGACTCTTGTCCCTGAGGCTCCAAATTCCTAGGCTCTATCTGCTCACTACCACAAGCCAGAGCTGAGCAGTGCTCTGGTAAAAAATAAAATAAAATATTTATTTATATTTATTTATTATCAGAGAAAGAGAAATTAAAAGGGGAGGGGGAAGTAGAGAGGGAAAGAGACAGAGAGACACCTGCAACCCTGCTTCACCACTCATGAAGCTTTCTCGCTGCAGGTGGGGGATCAGGGACTTGAACCTGGATCATCTATCTCTATCTGTCTGTCTGTCTGTCTGTCTGTCTTCTGCAAAACACTCCCACTCCCAACTTAAGTACTTTCCCACCATCATACACCAGGATTCCAACCACACCGCCCCCAAACTCGGATCCTTGTTCACTGTAATGTGTGCAATTAATGAGGTATGCCACTGCCTGGACTCCTCTTTTTCTTTCCTCTCTCCTTCTCCCTTTCCCTCTCCCTCTCTCTCTTTTCTTCCTTCTCTCTCGCTACCTCAGCACCTCAGCTCTGGCTTATGGTGATGTGGGAGATTGAACCTCAGACGTGAAAGTCTTTTTGCATCATTGTTGCGCTCTTTTCCCACCCTGTGTATTTTTTTTAAAAAGAATTTAGGAGTTTAAAAAAAATTTATTTATTTATTTATTCCCTTTTGTTGCCCTTGTTGTTTTATTGTTGTAGTTATTATTGTTGTTGTTTTTGTCTTTGTTGTTGGATAGGACAGAGAGAAATGGAGAGAGGAGGGGAGACAGAGAGTGGGAGAGAAATACAGACACCTGCAAACCTGCTTCACTGCTTGTGAAGCGACTCCTCAGCAGGTGGGGAGCTGAGGTCTTGGACTGGGATCCATATGCTGGTCCTTGCGCTTTGTGCCACATGTGCTTAACCCGCTGCGCTACCGCCCGACTCCCAGGAGATTTTTTTTTTAAATGATTTATTTATTCATGAGAAAGATAGGAGAGAAAGAACCAGACATCACTCTGGTACATGTGCTCCCGGGAATTGAACTCAGGACCTCATGGTTGAGAATACAGTGCTTTATCCTCTGCACCACCTCCCGGGCCACCCTGTGTATTTTCTTAAAGCAATCTAAAAAAGTTAAATTTGGGGACACTAAGTTAGACATGTGTTTAATGTAGTAAAGATGTGGGATATGATATTTATTCTTTGTCTACTACAAAGCAAAGAAAAGGATTCAACCAGATTTACAGATGACTTTATTGAAGAATTTTAGGGCAATATTGTTAGATTTTTTTTTTTTTTTTTTTAGAAAAGCACAAGTTTTAAGAGTAGCACGGAGAATTCCACAGGAGAGTGCTTGTCTAAGAAATGGATCAAAGTGAGCTCAAAGGCTAGCAGTTCTTACGCTCCACATTAAGATAAAATCTATATAACTTTGACCTTAGTGTCTCATATAAGCTGTTTACTCTCCTGGATGCCATCTGGAAAAAAGCAGGTTTTATCAGATTAAGCTGAGTTAAAGATGAAAGCTATATCCATTGGGTTTCATTAAATCAGAGAAAAAAAATTTTCTAATAATATATACTTGTGGAACTATAATAATTTTCTAACTTTAGTACATGATGGCAGTTGTATTGAAATAGGTAAGAATTTTCTAAACTTGCCTGAGATGTCCTGGAAGTTTACTTCTTTTCTTCTACACAGTTCAATTATAGTTATCATGAAAATATATTTTGTCAGTTTTTTATCTAAATTATGATCCTTGTCAAGGTATATGAAAGACATTAAAATACTTTTTTTTCTGCTACACCATTAAACTTTAGACACAATTTTGAACTAATGCACCTTTTCTCCTAAAAAGCCAAGAAATATAATTCATGTTTAATTAATATATGCTAGTAATGTCACAATTTGAATTGTGCTGAAGTATCCAATTCTTTGAAAGCTGAAACAGTTTTAGTTATTTAAATCAATCAATCTGTTAGGTTCCTGGATTTATTGGTGGTCTCCATTTTCCCTCCCCTCCCCCCTCCCCTATCCTCACCCCTCCCCTCCTCTTCCCTCTCCTCTCCTCTCCTCTTTCTTATTTTATTTTTGCCTCCAGGGTTATCACTGGGGCTTCATACCTGCACTATGAATCCACTGCTCCTGGTGGTCACTTTTTCCATTTTGTTGTTGTTTGTTATTGTCGTTGCTGTTGTTGTTGTTGTTGGATAGCACAGAGAGAAATCAGGAGAGGAGGGGAAGACAGAGAGGGAGAGAGAAAGACACCTTCAGACCTTCTTCACAGCTTATGAAGCAACCTCTCTGGAAGTAGGGAGCTGGGGGCTCCAACTGGGATCCTTACTCCTATCCTTGCGTTGTGTGCCATGTGCGCTTAACCTGATGCGCTATCACCCTGCCCACTGGAGGCCTCCATTTTCAATGCTTGTTTTCCTACTTTTTCCAGGAAAATCACTGCATTAAGACTGACAGGGAATGCCAAGGAATAGCTGACCTGGAAGGATGAGTGCATTGAGTTTGAGCCTGAGTTTGAGCCCTGGCACCATATGGGAGTGTCACAATATTGGGGGAAGGTCCAGTTTTGTGGTATCTCTACACACACACACACACACACACACACACACACACACACACACACACACACACACACACACACACACACACACACACACACACACACACACACACACACACACACACTTTTATGTCTGAGGTCCCAGACATCCCAGGTATCCCCAGAACCACTAGGGGCAGAGCTGAGCAGTACTCTGGTAAATCAAACAAAACAAAACAAAACAAAACAAAACAAAACAAAACAAAACAAAACAAAACAAAACAAAACAAAACAAACAGCAGTCAGTATCTGGGTCTTCAGCCCTGGGAAATGGGAAAACCACTTGGTGCTCACCATACAATATGTTAAGTTTCCTTGGATTGTCCTAAGATCACTCTGGGTTTGTTAATGTTTTTCTGTAAGAAAAGAGAAAATAGAGGCCAGGAGGTGGTGCACCTGGTTAAGTGCTCACATCACAGTGTGCAAGGACCTGGGCTTAAGCCCCTGGTCCCCACCTGCAGGGGGAAAGCTTCATGAGTGATAAAGCAGGGCTGCAGGTGTCTCTCTGTCTCTCTCCCTCTCTATCTCCCCTCCCATCTCAATTTCTCTGTCTCTAATAATAAAAAAAATTAAGAAAAAGAGAAAATATTAGTGTTCTTGGTCTGGAGAGACTGAATTGTTGATCTGACTAGATCTGTTTCACCTCTTTCTGTAGTATAATAGACTGCTGAGGTTATACAACCAGTGCCATTGTTCCAGGCAATTTCCATTTCCTCATCTGTTTCAAAAGGCTCAGGCTTTTATTACAGACTTTATGGGATGAAACAGTAGTAACTGACTTATTGGAGAATTACCTTTTGCTAAACACATAACACTTTAAAAAATTATTAGTGATTTAATATTGATTTACAAAATTACATGTCATAGGGACCAGGAGCTGACACACCTGATTAAGTGCACATAGTACAAAATTACATGTCAACAGGGGTGTAATTCCATACCGTTCCTACCACCAGAGTTCTGAATTCCTGATCCCTGCACTGCAAGCCACTGCAGTTCTCCAAAGGTTTTGGAAAAAGGTTAATGATCATCCCTACAACTATCTGTCCACATTTGTACGTAACTTCCCCCTTTTTCTTCCAGATCCAGCTCTCTTCCCCTCCAAGCCACTCATAACCCTATTACTACATCCAAATGTCCCTCTCTTTTTCCTCCCCTCTCTGTGGATCCTGATAGAGCTGGAGTTCAGAGCCTTCTTATCCTCTTCCTTCTATCACTTCTCCCCCACTGAGAGTATGGATCAAAATTGGTTTTGGGGTACAGAAGGTTATTGATTAGGAACCAAAAAGTAGGAACAGAGCAGGTGAGATTAGGGATTTTAGGGTGTGGAAGGAAGGTAGGAAGTTCATTTTAGGCATGTTTCTAGGGGCTCATGTGTTAGGAAGGATCTCATCAGGCTTGAAGAGTTGTGAGGTTGACATCTCAGGCTCAGTAACTCTAGCCACAGTCCACAGTAAGAATAATGGGGGATGATGGCATTAGTAGCGATTTGGTTGATGTTGATAGAGGTGGTATGAGCATATAACACTTTACATATTTAAAAATATATAGAGAAAATTTTAATTCTTAGTTTCCAGTAAAGGTCATATTTAGTTTATTTAGTACCTTGATTTTTAAAAAAAACAAAACAAAATAGGTCATTTAATTAGTTTTTTTTTCCCCTGGCAGTCTCTTCCCCCATTTTTCATGGTCTCTTTAACTATCCATATATTCAGAATCTAAAAGATAGATTTTTTGAAATTTTTTCCTGGTTATTCAGAAGACGGGGGGGGGGAATCAAAATTGTCATTAGCCTGCTATTTATTGTTTACTCTATTTAAGTTGCATTTTCCTATCTCTATAAGTGTGTGTACATGGGTGCATCTCTCTATCTCTCCATGTCTCTGCATTTCTGTATTTTAACTTCATGGATGTTTTCTCTGAGAGCACTTCCAATATATATTTGCAACACCTCTTAATTTGCTCTGGTGAAGAGATGGGGAGGTGTAATCTTTTCTTATCTGGAGTTCTCATTCTGGCTGCATGCTGGAAAGTCTTCTGATAACACAGGAATTTTAGGAGAAAGTTATGTTTGTAAATTATGGCTTCATCACACAACATACTTGTGTACTGAAGTCAAGATGCTTTGTCATTTTCTTTTATTGGCCAAATCAGATGTGAACTGGGAGATAAGCCTTTTAAGTGGCCTTATAGAGAAACTTCAGTGATAAATTTCTTTCATGGCTCCACTGAGGAAACTTAAGAGCTCATGTAATTTTTATGAAAGAAGTGTTTTCTCTTCACCTGAATTTTAATTCAGAAAATCAATTTTTTTGTCTATTCAGTATACATTTCTTTTCACAGAATACCTTCTCCATTTTCATGTAACATTTCAATTGGGAAGTAGCGTGGATGAATGACAGAATATTTAAAATCTTAAGACTATATTTATTAAATTAAATTTATGTGATTTATTTTTGGCTGTTGCTACATGGTATATCATATTAATGAGAAAGTAGTTTGGTGAACTTGTACTATTATTACTTCTTGAGATAGTGTAGTATGGCATGAAGGATGTTCACTTTAATTCTGTCAAGAATGGAACATGTTTTGACCTTTGTTCTCAGAAATACTTTAGGTTTAATTTTACCTCAATAACAGAACTACTTAAGTGATACAGTAGTAATAAAAATGGGGAGAAGAAAATTTGAGGGAGTCGGGCGGTAATGCATCGGGTTAAGCGCATGTGGCGTGAAGCGCAAGGACTGGCATAAGGATCTCAGTTCAAGCCCCTGGCTCCTAACCTTCAAGGGAATTGCTTCACAGGTGGTGAAGCAAGTCTGTAGGTGTCTATCTTTCTCTCCCCCTCTCTGTCTTCACCTCTCTCTCCATTTCTCTCTGTCCTGTCTAACAATGACGACATCAATAACAACAATAACTACAACAACAATTAAAAAACCAAGGGCAGCAAAAGGGAAAATAAATAAATATAAAAAAATTAAAAAAAAGAGAAAATTTGATAGAACATGCTTGGCTTACAAATTCTGGTATTGAAAGGTAATTGACATTCTTGATATTTTATAGTATTTTTTTTCTTTTTCTTTTTAGATTAAAAAAAATATTTAATAGTTTGTTGGATAGATATATAGAGAAACTGTGTGGGAAGGGGGAGGTAGAAAGGGAGTGAGAAAGGGGCCAGGATGTGGCGCACCTGGTTAAGCGCACACATTACAGTGCACAAGTTCCCAGGTTCAAGCCCCTGGTCCCCGCCTATAGGGGGAAAGCTTCACAGGTGGTGAAGTAGGGCTGCAGGTGTTGCTCTGTGTTCCTCTCCCTCTCTATCTCCCCCACTTTTCTCAATTTCTCTCTGTCTCTATCCAATAATAAATAAAAATGAGTAAAAAAAATAGAAAGAGAGTGAGAAAAGGAGATACCTGCTGCACTATTTATAGCATGTGAAACTTCCCCCTTGAAGTTGGGGACAGGGAGCTAGAACCCTGGTTCTTGGATATGGTAAAATGTACATTTATCCAGGTATCACCCTTGTTAGATTGTTTTTATGTGGGAGACCAAACCTAGAGCCTCATATGTATGAAGTATGTCCTCTTCCACTGAACTACATTTATGTTCTTTCTTAGAGTAGATAACATATTTAGTGGAATAATCACAATTCAGGAAACATTGTTCTAGAGATGTTTTCCAGTGTGTGGGTGCACACTATTGTTGCCCAGCACTAGGAAGCACTACCTGTTAAGTTTATCCTTAGACAAATATTACATAATGGCTCATGATGACGAAGGACTTAACTATGTATATGTTCAGTATATATTTTTTTCATTCATTCATTCATTTGTGCATTTAAAAAATATTTAGTCACTCAGATAATACAAAGACAAAATAGGATTAGATCTTGCCTTTTAGGGGGAGTATATTTTAGTAAAAGAGGTAAAATGTACATGAAAACAGAGATTCAAGGTAGGAGGTGGGAATATATCACAAAATTACAGAAAAAGGGCTCAGAGCACTAGCTTCAGTTTAGAGAAACAACAAACTGATATCTATATATTGGAATTGTGTGTGTGTATTTGTGTACATAGGTTGTATACATATGTAATTTCAGTGTTCATTAATACTTAAAAAATAAGCAGTGGCAAATTTAAAAATATTGGTAATATTTTAAAAGGTGGTGAACAGATACCACACACAACACACTGCCAGGCTAGCGTGGGGGTGCCTCTTCCCAGGCATCCTCTCTGGGTTGGAGAGAACTTGACCGGAGCCAGCCTGGGCTGCTACTCACTCAGTGACGTGGGAGAGATGACTCCTGAACTCGTGGTGGAGTGGCAATGGAATGTCTTTATTGATCAGAGAGCAACGCTTTTAAAAACCAGACCCGGAAGTGACAAGTCAGAAATGGAATGGCTAGGAAAGGGGTGGAGAAAGGCAAAAGGGCGCTGGGAAGGTAGAAACTTCCTTAGCAACTGTTGCGAGGGTTTTATCTGGTGGGATTGATACCCTGGAGGCAGGGAGGGTCTTGAAAGATAGATCAAAGGAATGGAATGGGTGGGGGTCTTTCAGGCAAAACAATGATTATGTAGATAGGCCATAGTATCAGGAATGCAGGGTGGAGCAGGGGGAGCTGGCTTAACAGTTTCCTGACAACACACTGGCAATTATTTTCTGTACATATAACCAGACAAGCTTTTCTTTTCTTTCTTTTTTTTTTTTTTTTAATTAGTGATTTAATAATGATCAATAAGATTGTGGGATAAGAGGGGTACAGTTCCACACAATTACCACCATTAGAGTTCCACATCCTATCCCCTCCATTGGAAGTTTCCCTATTCTTTATCCCCCTGGGAGTATGGTCCAAAGATCTTTATGGGGTGCAGAAGGTGGAAGGTCTGGCTTCTGTAATTGCTTCTCCATTGGACATGGGCAGTCTTAAACTTGGCTCATGCCTGTGACAAAATAAGTACACTTTCCAAGTAAGCTATCATGCTGGCCAAATTCTTTTCTTTTCCTTTTTAGAATTTTCCTGTCAGGGTCTCTGCTCACAGTATTCCATTGCCCCTGGCAGACTTCTTTTTGATCTTTTTAAATTTCGAACAAAGAGGAGAGAGACAGAGCACTGCTCTTCCATTCACGGAACTTCCCCTTGTGCTGTGCATGATGCTTCCTTGTGGTTCTGGGGTCTCAAACCCTGGTCCCTGAGCATAGAAAAATGTGTGCTCTATTGGGTGGGCTAAGTCCTGCCCCCTAGAAACATTATTTCTTAAGAATGTTTAAAATATTTTTAATTAGTGATTTTATAGTGATTTACAAGACTGTAACCTATTGGGGGTATAGTTTCATAGCTTTTCCACTACTGAAGTTTTGTACCCCTGCTCTCCCTCCCACCTCCCCAAGGATAATTATAGTTCTCCAGAGGTCTTTGAGCTGGATTGACTACTTTTTTTTTTTTTTTTTAATGTGCTGGGTGATGAACTTAGGATGTCAGGTATTTTTGATACCATTTGGTTGCCTTCCCAGCCCTATTCTTACTCTGTATTTTTGAGATAAGAGGCAAAAGGTAGAGAGAGAGAGATTAAGAAGGGGTGGGAGTAGGTAGGTATACATACACATGCACATGCACACACAGATACACACCAAAAGCATTGTTTACTATCTATGGTGGTCCCTTGGTGCCTTCCATGGTGCTTCCAAGAGGTGTAGGGGTTGACCTAGGGCCTCACGCATTGTAAAACATAACATTTCACATGGTCCAGGAGGTGGCACAGTGGATACGGCACTGAACTCTCAAGCATGAGGTCTTGAGTTTGATCCCTGGCAGTACATGTACCAGAGTAATGTCTGGTCTTTCCTTTCTCCTTTCTCATTAATACATAAGTAAAATCTAAAAAAAAAAAAAAAGCATATTCTTTACTTATTGAACCATATTCTAGGTCCTCAAGAATAACTTTAATAACAGAAATAACAGCTTTTTCATCTAGAAGAAACAACTAGGTACTCAGCCTCAGGCCAACAAGCACCTGTAGAAACTACATCTTGTTCTTTGTTGGGGTGGAGGGAGGGAGGTTGGTTTACTCAGAATCCCTGGCAAAAGGATTAGTTTCAAGTGACTTATTTGGACATTTATTTATTTCAAGTTATTTATAGTCTAGGGTTGAGAATCCCTATGACTACTTGTCTGATCAAGACTTTACATTTGTGATGGCTTTTTTTTATACTTGTTGAAGCAAACATATATCTTGTAGCAATATAATGAAATGATCATTTTAAAGGCATTTTAGATATTTTCAGAAAACGAGAACATTTTAAAAAGCATGTTTCAATATTGATATTTATTCTCTTATTGGTGTAAACATGTGGTTTCTTGCACTGGAGTACAATAGACTTTATTTCTTTTCCTTCCTTTCTCTCTCTTTCTTTCTTTCTTTCTTTTTTTTTTTAAAATTTTTTATTTAAGAAAGGATTAGTGAACAAAAGCATAAGGTAGGAGGGGTACAACTCCACACAATTCCCACCACCCAATCCCCATAACCCACCCCCTCCCATGGTAGCTTTCCCATTCTCTAGCCCTCTGGGAGCATGGACCCAGGGTCGTTGAGGGTTGCAGAAGGTAGAAGGTCTGGCTTCTGTAATTGCTTCCTCGCTGAACATGGGCGTTGACTGGTCGGTCCATACCCCCAGTCTGCCTCTCTCTTTCCCTAGTAGGGTGTGTCTCTGGGGAAGCTGAGCTCCAGGATACATTGGTGGGGTCTTCAATCCAGGGAAGCCTAGCCAGCATCCTGGTGGCATCTGGAACCTGGTGATTGAAAAGAGAGTTAACATATGAAGCCACACAATTTGTTGAGCAATCATGGATCCCAAGCTTGGAATAGTGGAGAGGAAGTGTTAGGGAGGTACTCACTGCAAACTCTAGTATAATCCTGCTTTCAGGTATATATTTTGCAGTAGTTTATGGATACGTGTGCACATAAGCTCTCTCTCACAGAAACTGGTGTATATCTAGGTTACGGGACTTTGTTAGAAAGTGAACTACCTGAGATGAAATTAGAGTGTACTATTAAAGGAAAGGTCTCACCCGAGTAATGAAGCTGAAGGGTTGTCATTCCACACGTGAAGTCTCTGGATACAACTGAGGTGAAGCATGTTGAGATGGCAATCGTTGCTTTGGTTAGGTTGTGATCGGCGGATGCAATATTATTTGGTTTGGATTGGGAGATGTATACGGGAAAGTGGGCCCTATCCAAGGGTTCCAGGACTGGGGGAAGTAGGGGCTCTATAGTGAAGATGTGAGGTTCCTGCTGTCTTAGGGTTCAAAAAGACAATCAATAGTTAATATTATCATCACATTATTTGTTAATTGGGTTAACTTTGAAAATCTTTCTTTCTTTCTTTCTTTCTCTCCAGGGTTATTGCTGGGGCTCAGTGCCTCCACTATGAATCCATTGCTCCTGGAGGCCATTTTTTTTCATTTTATTTATTTATTTTCCTTTTTGTTGCCCTTGTTGCTTTTTATTATTGTTGTAGTTATTGTTGTTATTGATGATGTTGTTGTTGGATAGGACAGAGAGAAGTGGAGAAAGGAGGGGAAGACAGAGAGGGGAGAGAAAGATAGACACCTGCAGACCTGCTTCACCGCTTGTGAAGCTACTCCCCTGCAGGTGGCAAGCCAGGGGCTCCAACTGGGATCCTTAGTCGGTCCTTGAGCTTAGCGCCACCTGCGCTTAACTCACTGTGCTACCGCCTGACTCCCCATTTTTTTCATTTTTGTTGCCCTTGTTATTATTGTTGTTATTGCTATTGTTGTTGATACGACAGAGAGAAATTGAGAGAGGAAGTGAAGATGGGGAGAGAAAGATAAACATTTGCATATTTGATTTTTGGATGGGTATGTTGGGTTCCTTAGGATATATCCCCAGGAGAGGAATTGCAGTATCATAGGGTAGGCCCACTTCTAGCCTTCTGAGAGTTCTCCAGACTGCTTTCCACAGAGGTTGGACCAACTAACATTCCCACCAGCAGTGTAGGAGGGTTCCTTTGTCCCCACAACCTCTCCAGCATTTCTTGTTGCTACCTTTTCTGATATATGACATTCTCACAGGAGTGAAGTGGTGTCTTATTGTTGTCTTTATTTGCATTTCTCTGACAATCAATGACTTGGAGCATTTTTTCCTATGTTTGTTGGCCTTTTGGACCTCTTCAGTGGAGAATATTCATATCCTCTCCCCATTTTTGGATGGGGTCATTTTTGTTGTGGTTGTTGTTGTTGTTGAGTTTGGTGAGCTCTTTATATGTTTTGGTTATTAGACTCTTGCCTGATGTATGGCATATAAAGATTTCTCCTCCTCCTCCTCCTCCTTCTTCATCATTCTGTAGGAGGCCTCTTTATTTAGGTGGTGGTTTCTTTTTTTTTTTTTTCTAGGTGGTGGTTTCTTTTGCTGTGCAGAAGCTTTTTAATTTGATGTAGTCCCATTGGTTTATTTTTGATTTAATCATCTTTGTAATTGGATTTGTTTCACTGAAGATGCCTTTAAAATTTATATGAAGAGTTCTGCCAATATTTTTCTCTAAGTATCTGATAGTTTCTTGTCTAACATCCAAGTTCTGCCCCTGCACTTCTTATCCCAGAGTAGTAGATTGATTTATCTTTCTAACATAAAATAAAGTGCATACCTCTTTAAAAAGATTTAAAAGGAGAAACAGAAACCACTGGGTTCAAAATCATTCTCGTTTGTTAAGTCCCTGAGATCACCAAGTCTGCCTTGCTGAACAATGTGACTAGTTGAAAATACCCTTCTTAGCCTATGGCTTTGACAGTGTTTCCTTTTTATAAATAAACAAACAAACAAACAAAAAATAAAACCACTAGAAAAAAAAAGAAAATACTTCTGGTCCTGGTTAGATGGACATACTTGAGTTTAAATCTTGGCTCCATCATGTATAAGTAACTTTGATGTTGACCAAATTATTATTATTATTTAATTTCTTTGTTGGGGGACTAATGTTTTACAGTTGACAGTAAATACAGTAGTTTGTACATGCATAACATTTCTCAGTTTTCCACATAACAATACAACCCCCACTAGGTCCTCTGAATCCTTTTCGGACCTCTACTCTCCCCCACCCACTCCAGAGTCTTTTACTTTGGTGCAGTACATCAATTCCAGTTCTACTTGTGTTTTCTCTTCTGATCTTATTTTTAAACTTCTGCCTGAGAGTGAGATCATCCCATGACCAAATTATTTAATGCTTTTAGACTTCCATTTCTGTACAGCAAGGATAATGATATCTCTTGCTGTAGGGATAACATGAAGTCTTGCATGTAGCAAATATCTGATGACATGGAACAAATAGATACACATGAACATTTCACATCACCTACCGCTTAATAGCATGTGCTGTTTATCATGCATTACTGCACATCAAATTTCATGAACTCATGCAATAAAATTTAATTTTAATAGTGAAATATTTACATTCTCTATGGAGCCTCTGTCTGCATGAGAGGGTGTGTTTATGTTCACCATTGCAACACCATTGCCACCTCCAAGTCTTGTGCACCTTCTGCTTTGTTTTCTTATTTTAGCTGCCTGCTATTTCCCCCCAATCCAGATAGATTTGGTTTATATTGTAACCAGGTGCTAAATGTGAGCTCCATGATTCCAGATGTCAGAATTTTTCTAAAAGACTGAGGTCTTTTTGCATAATATTATGCTGTCTCCCCAGCCCACCAATGAACATTGAAATGCCAAAGGTGGTAAGGATGTGGAGCTAGGAAAATTTATGTATGTGGCCTGGGAGGTGGTACAGTGGATAAAGTGTTGGGCTCTCAAGCAAGAGGTCCTGAGTTCAGTGCCCAGCATTTATATGCCAGAGTGATGCTCTGGTTCCCTCTTTTTCTACTCTTTTAATATATATATTTTAATATATTTATTTTATTTTTTCCCTTTTGTTGCCCTTGTTTTATTGTTGTAGTTATTATTGTTGTTGTTGTTGGATAGGACAGAGAGAAATGGAGAGAGGGAGGGGAAGACAGAGAGGAGGAAAGACAGACACCTGCAGACCTGCTTCACCGCCTGTGAAGCGACTCCCCTGCAGGTGGGGAGCCGGGGTTCGAACCAGGATCCTTGAGCCGGTCCTTGTGCTTTGCGCCACCTGCGCTTAGCCCGCTGTACTACACCCTGACTCCCTTAATATTTTTTTATTTATAAAATGGAAATATTGACAAGACTATAAGATAAAAGGGGTACATTTCCACACAATATCCCCCCCCAGAGCTTCATAATTAATACCCTCCCTTGATAGCTTCCCTATTCTTTATTTCTCTGGGTACTCTTTTAATATTTTATATTAACGAGAGATACAAAGAAACAAACACCAGAGAATTGCTCAGCTCTAGCTTATGGTGATGCTGGGGATTGAACCTGGGAACTTGGAGCCTCAGGCATGAAAGTCTTTTTTTTTTTTTTTTGTTAAGTTTTCTTTTCTTTCTTTCTTTCTCCCTTCCTTCCTTCTTTCCTTCCTTCCTTCCTCCCTCCCTCCCTTTCTCTCTCTTTCTTTCTTTCTTCCTTTCTTTCTTTCTTTCTTTCTTTCTTTCTTTCTTTCTTTCTTTCTTTCTTTCTTTCTTTCTTTCTTTCATAATGATCAACAAGACTGTGGGATAAGCAGGGTATAATTCCCACCACCAGAGTTCCACATCCCATCTCTCCATTGGAAGCTTCCCTATTCTTTATCCCTCTGGGAGTATGGAACAAAGATCTTTATGGGAAGCAGAAGGTGGAAGGTCTGGCTTCTGAAATTGCTTCTCCATTGGACATGGGCAGTGACAGGTGGATCCATACTCCCAGCCTCTTTCTGTCTTTCCCTAGTGGGGGCAGGGCTCTAGGGAGGTGGAGTTCCTGGAATCATTGATGAGGTTGTCTGCCTCATTCAGGTTGGTGTCGTGGTAGCATCTGCAACTTGGTGGCTGAAAAGCATTAAAATATAAAGCAGAACAGATTGTTTAGTAAGCAGAAACCTAAATGTAAGAATATAGTAGGTGAGCTTTAGGTGTTTTTTTTTCTCCCTCTAAGGTTATCACGGAGTCTTGGTGCCTGCACTACAAATCTACTGCTCCTGGAGGCCATTCCCCCACCTCCATTTTTTTGTCCTTGTTGTTATTGTTGTTGTTGGGTAGGGCAGAGAGAAAAGGAGAGAGGAGGGGAAGACAGAGAGGGGAGAGAAAGATAGACACTTGCACACTTGCTTCACCGCTTGTGAAGTGACCCTCCTTGCACGTGGGGAGCCAGGGGCCCAAACCGGGATTTTTATTAGGTCCTTGCGCTTTGCGCCATGTGAGCTTAACCCGCTGTGCTACCGCCTGGCACCAGAGATTTGGGGTCTTCATGTTGGAAGAAGCTAGGAAGTCTATTTTAGGTATATTACAATGGGCCATGACTCTACTAATTTTAGACATGCATAATCATTGTGCTATCTCCTCAGCCCCCTCCTCTCATAAATAAATCTTACAAAAAGGAATTTAATTCCTTTTGAAAAAATTATGCAGACATTATCTATAATGTTGAATACTTCTGTTTTGTTTGACTCAGTAATACTACTTTTAGAAATACACTCGGGGGGGGGGCGTGAGGGATGGGGGATAGGGGATGGGGACTCTGGCGGTAGCGCAGCAGGTTAAGCGCAAGTGGCGCAAAGCACAAGGACCTACTGAAGAATCCCTGTTCCCCAGGCTCCTCACCTGCAGGGGAGTCGCTTCACAAGCGGTGAAGCAGGTCTGCAGGTGTCTCTCTTTCTCTCCCCCTCTCTGTCTTCCCTTCCTCTCTCCATTTCTCTCTGTCCTATCCAACAACGGCGACAACACTAATAACTACAACAGTAAAACAAGGGCAACGAAAGAGAATGAATAAATAAATATTAAAAAAAAAAAGAAATACACTCTAGGGGGCTGGGCGGTGGTGCACCTGCCTGAGCGTTCACATTACAGTGTGCCAGGACTCAGGTTCGAGTCCTCGGTCCCCACCTGCAGGGGGAAAGCTTCAAGAGTGGTGAAGCAGGGCTGCAGGTGTCTCTCTGTCTCCCCTCCCCTCTCAATTTCTTGCAGTCTCTCTCCAATAAATAAGTAAAGATAATTAAAAATTAAGAAAAAAATACACTCTAGAGGAACTTTTAATAGATATACTAGAGATCTGTAATGTAATGTATAAAAGTGTTGATAACATCACTATACATAAGAACAAAAACTTGACAGCTAACATAAATGTTTATTGATATTAGAATAAGTGAGTGAACATACTTGTCTAGTGAAATATTGTAAACCAGTGTTTTATTTTTACCAGAGCACTGATCAGCTCTGGCTTATGGTGGTGCAATGGACTGAACCTGGGGCATTGGAGCCTCAGGTATGAACGCCTTTTTGCATAACCCTATGCAATCTACTCCTGCTCTGTAAATCAGTGTTTAAAAGCAATGTTTTGTAAAAGGTATGTGAAAATTTAACCTATAGTTTTGAGTGAAAAAGTATTTATTTATATAACTTTCAGTAATTTATATGGCATAAAAGGCAAGATAGTTAATACAAAAGGAATATTCAAGCAGATTCAACAGTATTTGTTATATTCTAGCTCCTAAGTTGAATGAAGTTCATTGAATTTAATAGCATAAATATTTTACATACATAGTATTATATGATAAATATATGAAATCATTTAGAAGGAATATTTAAGGTTTTAGAAATGATCAATTTTAGCATTGTGGTCATTGTTTCAGAAGCTTCTGGGACTCTTCAACCCTTTTTGATCTCAGAGCGCCATCTACTGGAAAATCACTTAAAAAACTCAAAACAAGTTTAATTAAAAAAGTATACATATGGGGGTTGGGCGGTGGCGCAGTGGGTTAAGCGCATGTGGTGCAAAGCGCAAGGACCAGCGTAAGGATCCCAGTTCGAGCCCCCAGCTCCCCACCTGCAGGGGAGTCGCTTCACAGGCGGTGAAGCAGGTTTGCAGGTGTCTGTCTTTCTCTCCCCCTCTCTGTCTTCCCCTCCTCTCTCCATTTCTCTCTGTACTATCCAACAACTAACAACATCAACAATGGCAATAATAATAACCACAAGGAGGCTACAACAAGAAGGGCAACAAAAGGGGGAAAAATGGCCTCCAGGAGCGGTGGATTCATGGTGCAGGCACCGAGCCCAGCAATAACCCTGGAGGAAAAAAAAAGTATACATATATATTGCATTTATATTTATTTATTGAGGGATTAATGCTTTACAGTCAATAGTAAAATACAGGAGTTTGTACATGTGTGACATTTCTCAGTTTTCCACCAAACAATTCAACCCCCTCTAGGTTCCCCTCTGCCATCATGTTCCAAGACCTGCACCCTCCCCCCACCCCAGAGTCTTTTACTTTGATGCAATATGTATTTTTTTCATTTAAAGGGAAACAGAGACAGACTAGAGCACTGTTTGTGATGTAATATAGAACCTCCAACTATATATACTTATAGATATGTATATATATATATATACATACATACATGTTGCATTAATAAAAATTCATGTTAGGACTGGGTCGTGGTATACTTGGTAGAGAGCACATATTAACATGTGCACTGATCCAGGTTCAAGCCCCTGGGTCCCATTTACAAGGAGGAAGAGTCATGGGCAGTGAGACAGTGCTGCAGGTGTCTCTCCTTCTCTCTCCCAGTCTATCTCCCCCCACCCCTCACAATTTCTCTGTCTTTATTTGAAAAAATTATGTTATCTGAACATTGACTGCAGATTAGTATGCATAATACTAATCTGATAGAAATGACTTTGAAAGTTTAACATGTCGGTATTTCTTGATGTTACATGTCGGTATTTCTTGATGTTACCCTTAATTTCTTTTTGTCTAGATGGAGAAGAAGATGAGGATGAAGAGGATGAGGAGGAAGAAGATGAAGATGAGGAAGACGAGGAAGATGATGAAGAAGAAAAAGACACCGACTCCCTGGATGATAGTCTGGATGGTGACACTGAGCTGCCGGGGTTTACTATCCCTGGCATCACATCTCAGGAACCCGATTTGCAGCAGGGAAACATGGATCCTTTGGAGGTTGCCACCTACCAGGTGCCAGATGCCATCGAGTGGGAGCGGCAGAATCAAGGCCTGGGTAAGAGTCCTGTGTTTTCCTTTCTCTCTCCTCTCTCCTCCATTTCCTTTCCTTTCTTTTTTTTTTTCTTCTTTCTTTTCCCTTTTGTTGCCCTTGTTGTTAAACATTGTTGTGGTTATTGGTGTCGTTGTTGTTGGATAGGACAGAGAGAAATGGAGAGAGGAAAGGAAGACAGAGAGGGGGAGAGAAAGACAGACACCTGCAGACCTGCTTCACCACCTGTGGATCGACTCCCCTGCAGGTGGGGAGCCAGGGGCTCGAACCAGGACCCTTATGCCAGTCCTTAGGCTTTGCACCACTTGCGCTTAACCTGCTGCGCCAATGTTGGACTCCCCCTTTCCTTTCTTTTTCTTTTTCTTTTTCTTTTTCTCTTTCTTTTCTTTCTTTCCTTCCTTCCTTCCTTCCTCCCTCCCTCCTTCTCTTCCCCTTCCTTCCTTCCTTCCTTCCTTCCTTCCTCCTTCCCTCCCTTCCTTTCTTGTCTCTCTCTCTCTCTCTCTCTTTGCTACAAAGGCTATCGCTGGGGCTCGGTGCTGGCACTACAAATCCACTACTTCTGGAGGCCATTTTTTTCCTTTTTCTTTCTATTCAGTAGGACAGAGAGAAATTGAGGGCATAGTAGAGGGGGAGAAAGATAGACACCTACAGAACTGCTTTACCACTCCTGAAGTGTTCCTGCTTCAGGTGGGGAGCAGGGGCTTGAACCCTGGTCCTTGCACGGATCCTTGCGCATAATACTATGTACACTTAGTCTGGAGAGCCATCACATGCTTTCCTCCATTTACTTATCTAAATTGACAACTTTCTTTCATTGGCATTTATTATGAAACAAAATGAATTTTTGTTTATGGTGATTCATCAGGGAAAAGCCGTAAGTTTTGTCTTCACTGCATAATTATGCTCTTAAATAGCTAGAGTTTGAACAGTTGTCACTACCTATTAAAAACACTAGTACCTTATTTTTGGAAAAGAGTCTATATTTGCTTTCCAGCTAGAAGTCACATGTAGGTTTTGGAAGGTCTTCCAAATGAAGAGGGGGTGTGTACAACTGATATCAAGGACAAGCAACATGAATGGACTGGAGTCAGTAAACAAATATGTAAGGAGTGTACATATATAAGGGGAATTGCTTTTCATAATCTCTACAACTAAAGAGATGCACATCTGTCCCCTGCTTGTCCTTTAAAGAGTTCTTTGGTAAACTCTCTTTTAGATTTGGTTAAGTAATTGAGCACCTGCCCTGCTCTTGGCATTTTGCAAGGAACTGAAAATACAGAGAAAACAAGGCAGTGTCTTTTCTTGATCAGAGCACAGCCCATTTCATTAGGGTTTCAGTGCAGGGCAGGTGAGCTTTATAGTAAAAGAAGGTTTAGGAGGGCAGAGCAGAAATGTGGCTGGTGGGGGGGGCATTTGGATGACTTGGAATGTTCAGATTTGCCACTTGTCAGATATATAGAGAGAAGAAAGCTTGCAGGGGAAGGAGGCCAGAGAAAGAATAGGCAGAAACACATTGGACAGATGAAGGGACATAACACCTACAGACAACTTGGCATTAATAGAGTAAAAAGAGACCCTAGGAGATATGTCAGTAGATAAGGTGATGGGAGTAAACAAGAGATGCATCATGAAGAGCTTTGGATATCAGGACATTATTTTTTAATGGCTTCTATTTATTTATTTATTTATTTATTTATGATATATATATATTTGTTTTGATTTTTCTTTCTGTTTATATATATGATATATTTATTATACACACACACGTGTTTGTTTGTGTGTGTGTGTTGTGTGTAGATATACCAGAGAGAGGGGAGAGAGACACAGAGAGAGAGAGAGAACGAGGACATAAGAGATACTGGGAATTAAACCTAGGACCTCATGCTTAAAAGTCTAATGCTTTATCCACTGTAGTACCTCCCAGATCCAGGATGCTTTTTCATTCAGACAGAGAGGAAGAGAGAGAGGGAGAGACACCACCACAGCACTGGAGCTTCCTCTCTTTCCATAGTCCCATCCATGTGATGCCAGGGATCCACTGGGGCTCAAACCCAGGCCATGCACATAGCAAAGTATTTTCCCTACTTGGTGATCTATCTTCTGGCCCACTGAGAGGTTTTAACTTGTCCATTAGGAAAGCCTAGTACTATTGTAGTGGAGAAAGAGGGAAAGAATGTGGCAGACAAAAAGTCTACAGGACCAGTACATTTATCCATTAGAAAGAAAGGCCTAAGACAGAACTAGTGGGATGGAGAAAAAGGAGCCAAACAGAGAGCTTTTTTAAAATAATATTTATTTTTATTATTTATTCCCTTTTGTTGCCCTTGTTGTTTTATTGTTGTAGTTACTATTGATGTCATTGTTGTTGGATAGGACAGAGAGAAATGGAAAGAGGAGGGAAAGACAGAGGGGGAGAGAAAGACAGACACCTGCAGACCTGCTTCACCGCTTGTGAAGCGATTCCCCTGCAGGTGGGGAGCTGGGGGCTCGAACCAGGATCCTTACGCTGGTCCTTGCGCTTTGCGGCATGTGTGCTTAACCCACTGCGCTACCACCTGACTCCCACAGAGAGCTTTTCATGCAGGAATTTCCATGTATATTGTCATATTATTTTGTAGTAGAGAAACAGAACTAACTAGTCTTCCATTTGGTTCTGCCTCTATACAGATAATATTTATTTATTTAATTAATTTATTTTAAACCAGAGGACTGTTGAGCTCTGGTTTATGGTGGTGCTGGGATTGAACTTGGGACCTCGGGACCTCAGAGCCTCAGGCATAAACACTTTTTATGTAACCATTATACTGTCTTCCCACTCCCTATGGCTAATTTTTAACTGTAATTTGTCCTATGGTCCAGGACAATTAACCCTGTTGTTTTCATGCCCTGGCTCCTTATTTAAGGGTTATTTTGGGGGCTTTGTGCCTGCATAATTCCAATGCTCTTAGTAGCTATTTTTTCTTTCTTCTTTCTGTTTTAATAGAGGGTGAGATAGATAGATCGATCGATCGATAGATAGATAGAAATACTACTCTATCACTTGTGAAAGTATCCCCCTATGCAGATAAGGACTGAAGGATTGAACCAGGGTCCTTTCATGTGGTAATGTGTGCATTACCAGATATTGCCACGACCCAACCACCCTTTGTTTTATTTCTTTCTATCCCATATATGAGTGATATCAAACCATAATTAAATTTCTTTTAAGTGAGACATATAACCTGAATCTCATTTCTGCCATTGGTTCATTTCTTCCCCAAGTCTGAAAATAGAGTTGTCTTTTTTGTATCTTCCTCTTGGCTGCAGTAACATTGTAATTATATGATAGTGCTTTAAATATGTTTCTGATTTGAAAAAAAATTATCTTTATCCTAAGGCCCTGGAAATTGGATTTTAGTAACAAGGCTTCTATAAAAATACATTTAAACTTATTGATTAGGAAGATTTTTCTGGAAACCTAAACCTACATAGCTCAGCTCCAAATTATTCATCTTTATTACTTTCAATGATCTGTATGAGCTAATAGACTTAGCTAATCTATATCTTCACAATTAAATTATATTGAATTAGAGAATTGGAAAAATATCACATTTCTTTCATTAGAAATGAATTTCCTATGTGAAAATGTTATTAGTCACTTCTCCTTTGGCGAACTAGAAGTCTTGGAAGTAAGCCAGGAAATAATCTCTTCATCAGCTACAGTTAATACAAACATTAATAAGGCACATTACATCAGATAAGTATGCTGTGATCTACTTTCTCTGTAGTCATAATGCACTTGTAGACTCAGTTGGGGAATTATTAACACGTGAAAACACCTTGTAGGTTCTTGTGAGAATGAAACAAGAAAAGATATTGAAAGAACTGGACAATTTTTTTTAGGAAGGGAGAAATTATGTTGTCTTCTTTGAAAAATTCAATGGAAAGTAAAGATAATGTTTAAAAGCTTCCAATATGTAGATATATATTTGAGTGTAGTCAACAATATTAGCTCTTGAAGTTACCTGTTCTTAATTAAGGCAAATTATTTGATCAAATATCATTAGTCCACTGGATTAAGAATCTAAAATATTCCACCAGGGTAAGAGAAATGGGCTGGAGGCATGGATCAACCTGCCAATGCCCATGTCCAGCAGAGAAGCAGTTACAGAAACTAGACCTCCAAAAGAATTTTGGTCCATACTTTCAGAGTGGGAGAAATGGTAGGGGAAGGTGGGTAGAGGGCTCTGAAACACAATTCCATCAGGACCCAGAAAGAGGAGAGGAAAAAAGGAAAGGCAGTCAGAAATAGTGATAGGTGTAGCTGTGACTTAAAATGGAAGGGAAGGCAGGATCATAGGAAAAAAAAAAAAGAAAAAATATATAGACAGACAGATAGTTAGAGAAATAATAGTCAACCCATATCTGTGACCTTGGGAGAATCACTGCAGTTTCCAGTTAAGGGAATAGGGACCCAGAACTCTGGTGGTGGGGATGGTGTGGAATTATACCGCTGGTATTTTATAAATCACTAATAAAAATAAAATTAAAAAAAGAGATGCTGGCAAAATAAAGAATATTGAAATTAAAATAAAAGAAGAATATAGTATTGTATTTGGAGTCTTCCAAATTTTATGTTTTATTTAATTTGGCTCAAAGAAGAATGCACTGAATTTCTGCATAATTGAGCAATTAAGTAAGTTTTTTTTTTCTATTTCTACTTTAGACTATAAAAAGGATAAGAATGTCTCAGAACTAAACCTAGTGATTAGGTGAGGTTCAGGTTAGTGGAGATTTTGTTTCATTTTAGAATTTGGGAATTAATAATCATAGAGTTCTACTTTGTTCAACTCAGAACTTCCCTGATTTTTTGTTGAAAT
Source organism: Erinaceus europaeus (assembly GCF_950295315.1). Lineage (NCBI taxonomy): Eukaryota > Metazoa > Chordata > Mammalia > Eulipotyphla > Erinaceidae > Erinaceus > Erinaceus europaeus. Next base: position 36,315,189 of record NC_080177.1, read on the forward strand.
GAAAGATTCTTTTATAGAACCTGACACAAAATGTATATAGCTATATACCCAACAAGGGATCCCAGTTTCAATCCATGTGAGCAACTTTTTAAAGAAAAAATTTTATTTATAAAAAGGAAACACTGACAAAAAACATAGGATAAGAGGGGTACAACTCCACACAGTCCCCACCACCAGATCTCTGTATCCCATCCTGATAGCTTTCCTATTCTTTATCTCTCTGGGAGTATGGACCCAGGGTAATTCTGGGGTGCAGAAGGTGGAAGGTCTGGCTTCTGTGATTGCTTCCCTGCTGAACATGAGAATTGACAGGTCGATCCATACTCCCAGCCTGTCTCTCTCTTTTCCATAGTGGGACAGGGCTCTGGGGAAGCGGATCTCTAGGACACATTGGTGGGGTTGTCTGTCCAGGGAAGTCTGGTCGGCATCATCTTAGCAACTGGAACCTGGTGGCAGAAAAAAGAGTTAAACAAATAATGCCAAACAAATTGTTGACTAATCATGAACCTAAAGGCTGGAATGGTTCATATGAAGAGTTGGGGGGTATCTCTGTTTTGTAGATAGTACTATTTTAGTTATATTCCAAAGAGCCCATGACTATACTAGTTTTTTTTTTTTTCTGAGCTTGACATCTGATATTCAGGTGGATCCAAGTTATTGTCTGGGGAGATGAAGTTATGGCTAGAAAAAGGACCAGAAAACTGGATCAGGGAAGACAGTAGCCTCCAAATATGGGAAAGGTATATAAATATTGTTGACTATAAACCCCATTGATTTGATCTCATCTGGGGCCCATATTCAGCTTAGGAGCCTGTGTAGCCTCTGTATCCCTGTAGATCTGAGCTCACATTCTGTGGTCATGAGTAGGAATGTTCCAAGCTTGCCCCAACTTTGGAACCCATCTTTCCTCAGGTGGAACATAGAGTATGTTGTCCATCCTCCCATTTGGAGGATGGAACATTCTCTACCATTGTTGATCCACATTGAGGGCAGTGTCCTATGGGGGCCCATAAAGGGGTCTATTGTTTTGTTCCTGATATAAATGACCAGTAACAATAGAGAGAGGGATTTATTCGAGGTCTAGGTCCATCGTATCTGTTTGGGAATCTCAGGACTCCCCGATTAGGGCCCCAGCTGATGGGGTGCTCTGATAGTGACTAAAGAGTCATTGTTAAAGTATGCCAGTCTCTTGCCCTTATTCAGCTTTTGCAGTCCTTGCTTTGGTAAGATTAGCTTTGGAGTGACTGAGGGAAGTGCAATAGAAAGTAGGTGATGAGGGTATCTATGTCTAAGTAGACACTATTTCATTAGGAACTTTATGGTGTCTTTTTAGGTCTTTCTACTTGCTTGCCTCATATACTGACTCACTACAGACTATTGTGCACTTTTGCTTTCAGGTATATATTTTACCCTAATTTATGGGTACATGTTACCCTATTCTCTATCTCATGGGACCTGGTCTATATCTAGGTTTTGGGACTTTGTTTGGAAGTGAACCACTTGAAATGGAATTAGAGAATCCTATGAAAGGAAAGGTCTCACCCGAGTAATGAGGCTGAAGGGTTGACATTCCAAACCTGACGTCTCTGGACAGTTTGAAGTGAAGCATGCTTAGGTGGTATTTGTTGCATTGATTAGGATGGGATCAGCAGATGTAGTGTCATTTGGTATTAATTGAGAGAAGCACGCAGGAAAGTGAGCCCCACTGTAGGGGCTCCAGGACTGGGGGAAATATAGGCTCTGTAGAGGAAGCGGGAGGTTGCGGCTATTTAGGGTTTTAAGAAGACAATAGATAGCTATTGCTGTAATCAAATTATTTGGCAATTGGGCTAACTTTGAAAATCCCTTTGTTAGGATTTGCTGTATCATACACAATATCACCATAATTTATCTCCTTTGATATTGTTTATATATAGCTGTGTCTTATAGAGTAATGCCACTGGTTGCTTCTGTTCTCCTTGGTCTAAGCTTTTAAGAGAGTCAACATTTCAAAGACTCAGCCTATGGTCTGTGCATTAAAAATTTTGAGACAGTCAATCAATTTTTCCCCCTCTCATATTAATTAAATAGTGATTTATATGACTACAAGTTAATAGGAGTGTACATAAATACCATTCCCACCACCAAAATACTGTGTCCCCTCCTCTCCCCCCCTCTCCCAGTGCTGTATGTCCACCCTCACCCAGAGACTTTTACATTGGTGCCCTACTCCAAGTGAGCAATTTTTAAAATAAACTTTACAAACATACATATTCGATTGTTGGAAAATTCATGGCATTTTTTTTCTGTTTAAAAATGCATCATGAGGAGGACCTAGTGGGAATTGTATTATTATGTGGAAATGTTATTCATGTATAAACTATTGTATTTTATTGTTGACTGTAAACCATTAATTCCCCAATAAAGAAATTAAGAATAAAATGTATCATGACTTTTCTAACAACCCAGTATTATCAAGACTCAGGGAAGAATTTAAATTGGAGGAGTGCTCACAAATGAGGGAATTTTGACATTTTCTGTTTTTTTGTTTTGCTTCAAGGCTGAAATCTTTTGAAAATAATGGGATTTAAGTTTCAAGTTGCTCTTTTTGAAAGAGGACAACAACTGTTTGAAACAAGATGGAATTGACAAATCCTTGGGGATAAATATTCTAAGTAATGCTGCCAACTTCTGGCTTAATAAAGTTTGTTGTATAATCAGTCATAGGCTGGTGAACTGAAACTTGGGTTTATTCATCACAAGCCTTGTAACATATTGAATATCCTACAGAACAGAGAGAAATTGAGTTGGGAGAGGTAGAGAGGGAAAGAGATACCTGCAGCCCTGCTTTACTGCTTATGAAGCTTTCCCCCTGCAGGTGGGGATCAGGGGCTTGAACCTGGGTCCTTGTGCATGGTAATACATGTACTTAACCAGATGCACCACTACCTGGCCTCACCCAGTACTCTTTAAAACCTTGGTTTAGAGATATTTTTGTGGGTTCATTGGTAATTCATAGTTTTTCAGTGATAAAATTAAAATGGTATAATAATTATGATTCTTATCTAGATGTAAAATGAATACATGCCAGTTTTTCAAACCCACCAGTTAATAAAGGAACTAGGCATTTTTAACCTGCTATTAATCATAAATAATAATATTAATGGTAATAATAAAAAAGGAACCAGGCAGATGTCGCAACTAGTCTGAAAGAGAGGTCAAAGAATGACAAATCTACATGGCATTAAGGACATATGGATTCAAGACTGTGTTGGCCCCCTGCTCCACTGCTGATACTATGTTCTATTTACATAATCACTGTTTTGCCTGAGACCTGCCCTGCGTGCAGGGTATTGGTTAATCCCACTGGTTAGAACTTTTGCAACAGCTGCTATGGAAGCTTTCTGCCTTCACACTCTTTTCTCCACCCCCTCTCCTAGCCATTTCCTTTTCCCACTTGCCACTTCTAATTAAAGATATATATATATATGCGTTGTCTCTGATCAGTAAAGGCATTGCACGAGTTCCTGGTCTCTTTCCCGCGTTGCTGAGTAAGCAGCAGCCCAGGTTGGCTTCAGTTGAGTTCTCTCCAACCCAGAGAGCACGTGCCTGGGAAGAAATACCCGCAAAGCTAGCCTGGCAAGACTGAGTTTTTTTCTTTTTTTTTGCTTTTAAGGACCAAATTGTCCCTATGTTGTATAGTTAAGTTGCTTGTCTGGAGAAGAATTATTTGCATTGTTATCAGTAGTTACCTACAACTTAAGAAGGATATTAATGGGGTAGAGGTAGATAGCATAGCATAATGGTTATACAAACAGACTCTCAAGCCTGAGGTTCCAAATTCCCAGGTTAAATCCCCTGCAACACCATAAACCAGAGCTGAGCAGTGCTTTGATTAAAAAAAAAAGTGTATTAATAGTTCAAAGTAATGAAAGATGTAGAACCCCAATGGAATTAGATAATTCTCAGAATCTCCAGAACTCTAACAAAAGGGATCCAACGCTTGTCAAAGTTACTCAATATTTCAAAGTTAATATTTTCTTATATGTTAAAATAAGAGCACCTTGTAATTCTAATTTGTTTGGAAGCATGACATTGTGAAAGAACATATTAAGTTAAAAAATAAAGAGGGGTCGGCGGTAGCTCAGCAGATTAAGCCACATGGCACAAACCACAAGGACCAGCGTAAGGATTATGGTTCAATCCCCAGTCTCCCCACCTGCAGGGGGGTCACTTCACAAGCGGTGAAGCAGGTCTGCAGGCGTCTGTCTTTCTCTATTCCTCTCTGTCTTTCCCTCCTCTTTCCATTTCTCTCTGTTCTATCCAACAACAATGACACCACCACCAACAACAACAACAACAATGATAATAACAGAACAACGATAAAACAATCAGGGCAACAAAAAGGGAAAAAAGAAAAAAATCTGAAATAACTGACTTTGGATAAGTGGGAAAGTATGTGGAGAGGCCAGTTACTATAACAAACTTCATTCTCAATGGTTTATCACACTAGATTTAGTATTTACCCTCTTCATGGTTCCTATTGTCACTCAGTTTCACCAATCATCTCCACTTTTTTTTTTCTTTCTCCCAAGAAGACTTTATTGGACCTTCTGCATCCAGCAGGAAGTAGGGAAAAGAGAGTTTAGGAAAGGTCGCTTCTAATTCCTCAGCTTGAATACACTCATTCACTCTCATCTCAGATTCTCTTCATTAGAGCCAGTTGCATCACCCCACATGGATGGTCATGATAGAGGTAGATGGACTTATCTGTAGTAAAACATCTTGGTAAGCACACTGCATTTTTCAGGGGTCTGCCTCTAGCACATTTTCTCTAGAAAGATGTGCAGTTTTGCAAATTAGAGCAAACAGATGGAGTCCATAAGGAGGTACTTTATAACAGGCCACAGAAAGAGCTCATGCTCTTAAAGGATTCTTCACCCTGGTAGTTGGGCGGTAGCTCAGAGGGTTAAGCACACGTGGTGCAAAGCACAAGGACAGGCGTAAGGATCTCAGTTGGTTCGAGCCCCAGGCGCCCCACTTGCAGTGGAGTCACTTCACAAGCAGTGAAGCAGGTCTGCAGGTGTCTGTCTTTCTTTACCCCTCTCTGTCTTCCCTTTCTGTCTCCATTTCTCTCTGTCCTATCCAACAATGATGACAACAATAAAACAACAAGGGCAACAAAGGGGAATAAATAAATAAAAAAAATATATAAAAGAATTCTGTGCCCTGAACAAAGGGATTGTACAAGCTTATATGGGGGTGCAGGCTGAGAACAGAAAGTGTCATTACAGAAGCACAGGCTGCAAGGTTGAGGGGGTGAAACTTGTAGTCACTGCTCAAGATCTGGTTGCCTTAGTTACTGTTATGGTTACCGCTATCTTTTCTTGTACAGCTGTGTCTAGGAAAGTTTAGCCTCAGCATAAGATACACCATCAAGGTCTCCTGTTATCTGAAGCTTCTCTCCTTCTTACAGTTTGGTTAGTTAACTCTTTCTTTGCCTTGACATTCTATTTTCCACCTCAAAAGTAAACCCTAGAAAACTAGAGAGAACCGAGTTTGCTACTTAGAGACTATTGCTAACTCATTTGTGATGAACAGAACACTGTACTTGCTCTCTAGGAACTTATGAGTCATAGACCAGATAAAATTTACAGTGCAAGGCAGGATGTGACATATACTGTGAAAAGGAAATGCTCACAAATTACCAGAAGGTGAAACAGAAATTCAACCAAGGGAACTATGTAAAGTACTAGAGACTGGGACTGGGGAGACAGCATAAAGGCTACACAAAAGACTCATGCCTGAGGTACCAAAAATCCAGGATTCAAATCCCGAGTACCACCATAATCCAGAGCTAAGCTAATCCTCTCCCTCTCCCTTTCTTTTATGTTTCTCCTTCATTAAAAAATAATATATATTTATATATTTACACACACACACACACACACACACACACACACACACACACGAGAGAGAGAAAGAAAGAGAGAGAGAGAGAGGGGGAGAGAGAATGTAGAATGGAAGTTGAAAATCCAGAATTTGGAATCAGGAAGTTCTGAATTCAAACCATACTGCTATTACCCTCAAATTTATTTTATTTATTATTTTATTTCTTTAAGCCCAAGTTACCTTAACTTTAAAAGGGGCTCAGTAGCTCTTAGCTCATAGTGTGGTGGTAACATTACATGAGTAGATACATACATACAAAATTGGGTAGATTTAGTCATGTAGAGAAGGGTATGAGTGTTCAGAATGGCAGGGCAGGCTTTGCCAGGCTCTGTCCTGTTCACTCCCCCACCCCCCATTTCCCTAGGAGTTTTTCTACATTAGTGGTCTCTAGTGGTGTCCAGTTAAAACTGTGTACTTGAGAAAAAGGGAGTTCACTAGCAAAAATAGACTTGAAAACTTAGAGATTCTTGAGATTGTAATAGCTGAACTGTTAAAAATTTGATAAGGTTTTCTTTTTCTTCTTTTTAATCTATTCTTATTTTCCTCCTCTTTTTTTTTTTTTCTCCCTTTTTCCAGAACACTGCTCAGCTCTGGTTTATGGTGTTACAGGGAATTGAACTTGGGACTTTTGGTGTATGAGAGTCTCTTTTGCATAACCATTATGCTATCTACCCACACCCTTACAAGGTTTTCTAATCGCCATTTGGTGATTCTTCTTCTCATCCCCTGCCACCCCTCCACAGCCTGACTTAGTGCTTAATTCATACAGCTTTCAACTAGCTGTTTAACCAGCTTTTAACAAGCTGTTTAAGGGAGACAGACCTAAAGTGATTGTCTTAGAGATCACACAAACATCTTGATTTGGGTTTTCTTTTTTTTCTTTTTTCCCCCCCAAATTATTTCCTGAAGTTGTAGGTAAGGTTGTGAGGTTTGGTGTCTTTCTTTTTTTCTTTTCTTTCTTACTTTCTTTTTTTCCTCATCACCCCTCCTTCTTTCTCATCCCCTTCTTAGCTTAAGTTTCCTGTTAGGAAAGAAAATTGCAACATGACCACTTTCAGGAGACGGCATTATCATGAAGATATGCACTTGAAAACTGAGGGTGAGGTGGTGATGCACCTAGTTGAGTACAAATGTTACAATATGCAAGGATCTGGGTTCAAATCCCAGGTCCCTATCAGCGGGGTGTCAAGGGGAGCTTCATGATTGGTGAAGCAGTGCTGCAGGTGTTTCTTTTCCTTTTTTTTTTTTTTTAACAATGATCATTTGCATTTTTATTATTTCACCAAGAGAAGAAACAGTTGTCTGGCTTTCTTCATACCAACCAGTAATTTCACATTTTAAAGTTTTGGAAGTTTTCCATAACGTGCTGAATCAAAAATCTATTTGAAAAATATATATTTATATATAAAAACCAGGTTATTGGCACGTAAAACATCAATTAAGTTTCTTTTGTCTTTGATTCCATGTTGCTGAAAAAGTTGACCAAGCTTGCATGCTAATTTGTCCTTAGTTGCAAGTATTACAGGCAATTTCATACTTTGCCTAGTGAAAGGATAACCCTTCTTCGACACAATCAAAACTCAACAGTGATTCAGAAGCAACATCCTATCCTTAATACTGTCAGTTTTGAACAATCAACATGAAAATCCTTGATGTGTTTGAGAAGATGTCGCTAGGAATCAATTAACCGATGCTCCAGTCAGCATGTCATACATTAATGCTCCCAAACTCCACCAATCCACAGCACGATTGTGGCCACTTCTCATTAATATTTCAGGTGCCATGTATTCTATTGTTCCACAAAATGTATGTGTGACTGTTCCATCATGAATAGATTCTTTGCATAATCCAAAGTCTGTTAGTTTCACATGACCTTGGTGATTAAGCATGATATTTTCTGGCTTCAGATCTCTGTAGATGATCCCCTTTTGATGTAAATGTCCCAAAGCCATGGAGATTTCTGCCAAGGAAAAGCAGGCTGTGTCTTCCATAAATATTCCTTCTCTCTCTAACTGCATAAATAGTTCTCCTCTGCTGAGATACTCAAGGATGAGGTAGAGTTTTCCACCAGTCTGAAAGGCATAAATTAAATACACAATAAAGAGATGCTTTACCTCCTCCAGGATATTTCGTTCTGCTTTTGTATGTATCTTTAGCATTTCTTACTATCATTGCCCCCTCCTCCAGCTCATCCTCAGAGCCTGCATCCTCCGGCTGGTCCAGGTCTGTGTCAAACACTCCTGCCATGTCCTCAGCTTCCCTGTCTCGGAAGTCAAGTGCTGGGTAAAAGCCGTCCCGCTTCCGTCGTCGCCTCATGGGCCCAGACCCACTGCAGCCACCCCAGCCGCTGCCGCCATCACTGGCTGCTTGGGCTCAGTGCCTTCTTTTCCTTTCTTTCTATCTCCTCATCAATCTCATTTTTTCTGTGCCATATCAATTAAGAATAAGGGAAAAATAAAAAAGAAAAAAAAGTGTTTTGTATTACTCAAATCTTCTGCACTGTAGTGTCAATAATTTTATGCAGCCAAGCATCATCCTTAGAAGGAAAAAAAGTAAATACATCACTTCTTGAGCATTAGTTTGCATACAGATTAGCTGGGGATACTAATAATAAGGGTTTTGATTCGGCTGATCTGTGGCAGAACCCATGATGCTGCATTTATACAAAGTTCCCTGGAGATTTTTGTTTTGTTTTCTTTTAGTAGAGAGGCAAGGGTGGGGGGAGAGAAAGAGAGAGAGAGAGGGAGATGTCACAGCACCAAAGCTTCCTTCAGTGCTGTGGGGACCAGGCTCCAACCTGGGCTATCCAAGTGAGCTATTTCATCAGTCCTTCCCTGGAGATTATGCTCTGTGACTAATAATGGGAGGAGCAGAAGACTAGTACATATACTTTTTATCTTTAATCTTAGGAGAGTAAAAATCAGAAGATTTTTTTTCTTTTTTTTAAATTAGTGATTAAATATTGATTTACAAAATTACATGTCAGCATGTCAATCCACTCCATCCCCACCACCAGGGTTCTGAATCTGGCATGTGTGTTGTTTTGCCATATGTGCAACCCAAGTTTGAGCCTGGTCATCACTGCTTTGAAGAAAGTTTAGGTGCTGTGGTCTCTTTCCGACTCTATAAAAAAGAGTGAATACTCACTTGAATTCATATGATCCTCTAGTAGTTTACTGTTTGAATAGATATTATATTTTTTGTTCAGCAATAAGATAGGCAGGGAATTATTAATACCCTATTTTATTGCTGAGAACACTAAAGTTTAGGGTAGTTCATAACTTGTTTCAACTGCATAGCTAGCTAGCAAGAAGCCAGGTATGAGAACTTAAGTACTTTTCTCCCTCTTCAATACAAGATGGTGAGGAAGACTTTAAGCTGGTGGTGGGAATGGTATGTAGACACCTATCAGGTGAGTTAAGAAATTACACTCATGTGACAACTGTCAAGTAAGTTCTGCTTAGGTAGAAAATCCTACTGAGCTCATAATAATCAGAGCACATGTTTTTTAACCACAGATTGAACATAGCTAGTCACCTGTGGATGGGCATTTAGGCTGCTTCCATTCTTTGGCTATTGTGAATAATGCATCTATGAACATAGGGCTGCATATGTCCCTTCGCATTAGTATTTCAGTGAATGGACCAACTTTAATAATGAGGCTAGTGCAGAGTAACTTTTAAAAATTGTTTTGTTAGAGAAATAATGATTTATAAGACAGTTGTTATCTCACCTGATAGGTGTCTACACACCATTGCCACCACCAGCTTTAAGTCTTCACGACCATCTTGTACTGGGTCCCCATTGTCCTCTCAATTATCCCCTTCCCAGAGCCCTTGGCTTTGCTGCAATTGATCACACCTATTCCAAGTTTCACCCTCTGTTTCCCTTTTTTTTCCCTTGTTTCTAAGTTCCACCTATATGTGAGATCATTTGATATTCATTCTTCTCCTTCTGGCTTATCTCAGTTAACATTTCTTCAGGTTCCATCCAGAGGTGAAGAATTTATACTTTCTTTTTTCTTTTCTTTTCTTTTTTCTTTTTTGCCTCCGGTGTTATTGCTGGAGATCAGTGTCTGCACCACGAATCCACTGCTCTTGACGGTCAATTTTCCATTTTGTTGCCCTTGTTGTTGTTGTTATTGTTGGATAGGACAGAGAGAAATGGAGAGAGGAGGGGAAGACAGAGAGGGGGAGAGAAAGATAGACACCTGCAGACCTTCTTTGCCACTTGTGAAGCGACCCCCCTGCAGGTGGGGAGCAGGGGGCTCAAACTGGGATCCTTATGCTGGTCCTTACCCTTTGCACCATGTGCACTTAACCTGCTGCGCTTCTGCCCACCCCCAGAATTTATTACTTCTTATGTTAAGGAGCGTTCCATTGTGTATATTGGCCACAATGCACTCAACCAATTGTCTGTTGTTAGTTCTATGTGCACTTATGTTCAGAGCAGCTCTGTTTATAATAGCCCAAACTTGGAAGCAACCCCCAGATGCCCAATGGCAGAATAGATTTTTAAAAAACTTTTATTAGTGATTTAATAATGATTAACAAGATTGTAAGATAACAGGCCCCTGTTATCTTACAATCCATATAATTTCCATATAGTTTCCATTTAATTCCATATAGTTTCCACCACCAGAGTCCTTTGTTCCATCCCCTCCATTGGAAACTTCCTTATTGTTTATCCCTAGGGGGGGTATGGACCAAGAGTCAGAATAGATTCTTAAGTGGACAAGGGGACTCTATAAAGATAACAGACATATATTAATTTTGTGAAAGAGCATGAAGATATTTACTTATAATCCTGGCATTATAGTACTATATTATACTATACTATACTATACTATACTATACTATACTATACTATACTATACTATACTATAATTATAATATAATCCTGGCCAGAATTTGCTAATGAGGAAGCTTCAACTCTGTTTTATGGAGGGGGGAGGGTATGTTGATTAAATATATTCTCTTATCTTCTGTCTTAATATGGAAGATATATTTTCTGTTTGTAAAATGGAGATGTCTCTGTAAGAATTGTTATGTAGTAAGACAGGGTAACCCCTGAGTGCCTTCTGGTATTGTTTCAGGCACTACCTATTAATATAATCAGCAAGTGAAAAGATGTGTCTTCCTCCAACTCAGCAGTAGGTGTCGCTGCAGTCAAGTAAAAAATCCAAGGAAAGCTACTGCCGAAGCAATTAGAGGAAGGAAAAGGACACTGGTAGCTGTTACAGTAAACTGATCATTCTTTCTTAATTCAAGGTGAAATTCTGTATGATAGACTACTATTTATATTTTTAATAATATATGCTCAGTAATGCCGTAGTTTCTTGAGAAGAGTTGATTCAGAAAACCATTCCATTCCACCTTTTATTCTCTCTCTCTCAACACCAGGTTTTTGGCTGGGACTTGGTGCCTGCATGAAGACTCCACCAACCTGGTGCATTTTTGCCCTTTTCTGATAGAGACAGAGAGAAGGAGAGACACCTGCAGCACTGTCTCACTGCTCATAAATCTTTGCCCTGCAGGTGGAAACTGGGGGCTTGAATCTGAGCCCTGTGCCTGGTGACTTGTGTGCTCTGCCAGGTCTTACCACTGCGGCCCTCAACTTTTGTTCATCTACCAGCTCATTTACCCAAGAAGTAATTCCCAGACTTCTACCTGTAATTGTAAGCTTTCAGTTATGAATAGTATAGCTTCCTGTCTGGTGAGGAAAATAGGCAATTAAAAAGATAAATCAATAAACAGAAAAAAGCAATTGTAATACTGAAAGAGTAGTATATCTAGTGAACAGAGGACAGGAGGACCTGGCTGAACTAAGGGGCCAGGCATGATTGCAGGAATGAAGTGCTGTTTCAGAAGATATCCACATTCTACACTAAAACACATGTTAGAAAGAAAGTGTCTGTATTCCTTTACTCCATCCTGTATTCTTGAAGATTCTTGTTGTGGTTCCCAGGATGCCCTCCATCCTGATTTCACTTAGGAAATCTGAAATATCTAAGGACTTAATCATGATTTAGATTACTGTCACTACTTCTCCCTTGAGATGTTGAAAGCTGCTTAGTGTCTATTATATGTTACATATTTTGACACATAGTCTTGATTTTATTATTATAGTGTGATCTATGGAATATGAAATTGAATGTTGAAGCAATGTTTCCTCTTGTTTCTACATTCACTTCTCATTAAGGTATTTTGGTGAAATATGAAGTTCCATGTTTCAGGATGTTGAGGTTATCTTAACAGACAACTGGACCCACTTTGGCGACAGTTCCGTGACATGGCTGGAGGGGAGGACTTGCCATGCTTTAGATCTTGGACACTTTGAGCAGATAATAAAGAAATATTAATAAGAAACATGACTTTATTCTGTTCAATATTTCTGTATACCTGGTGACTCATGAATTGCATTCTGAAACACTAAACTCAATTTATTTAGAGTTCCCAATATTGATTTGTGGATGGGTAGGGAGGCCTCTTTTCTTTTTTTTAATATTTATTTATTCCCTTTTGTTGCCCTTGTTGTTTTATTGTTGTAGTTATTATTGTTGTAGTTGTTGGATAGGACAGAGAGAAATGGAGAGAGGAGGGGAAGACAGAGAGGAGGAGAGAAAGATAGACACCTGCAGACCTGCTTCACCGCCTGTGAAGCGACTCCCCTGCAGGTGGGGAGCCGGGGTTCGAACTGGGATCCTTATGCCGGTCCTTGTGCTTTGCGCCACCTGCGCTTAACCTGCTGCGCTACAGCCCGACTCCCGGGAGGCCTCTTTTCTAAAAGATTCAGAATTTTGTATTGCAAAGGTAGCAGAAATGTGGCCTGATGAATCAGTAAGAAGATTTCTTGGTTCCTTTTTAGTTAAGAAAAAAATAAATAAAGCTGTTAATTAAAAAAAAAGTTACTCTGGGAATTGGGCTCAGTGTTGGCACTATGAATCAATCCACCACTCCTTGTGACCACTTCCCACCCTTTATTCTAATTTTTAAAAACTAGATAAGACAGAGAGAAATTGAGAGAGGATGGGGAATAGAGAGAGGGAGAAAAAGATAGCTGGAGACCTGCTTCATCAGCTGTGAAGTGGACCCCCTGCAGATGGAGAGAAGGGGCTCAAACTGGGGTCCTTGCTCTTGGTAATATTTGTGTTTAACCAGGTGCACCACCACCTGCTCCTGCTCCCACATTCAAACCATTTATTTGTCATTTTATAAAAACTATGTCCTTAGCTGTTAGCTAATCTCACCACATCTATTGATCTTTCCAATTGCTTTCCAGGGAATAAAGAGCATAAATGTCTCATTTTATTAGGTTGTAAAACAAATTACCAAAAGTCAAGAGGTAAACTTGTAGAACTGTAAAAGTCATTAATGTATACATTACTAGTACATACATGTTTCCTCTTTTATTTCCATGCTTAGGAAGTTAAAGTGTTGGGGAGTTGGGCAGTAGTGCAGCGGGTTAAGTGCACATGGTGCAAAGCGCAAGAACCAGCATAAGGCCTGGGTTTGAGTCCCCAGCTCTCCACCTGCAGGGTGGTCGCTTCACAAGCGGTGAAGCAGGTCTTCAGGTGTTTATCTTTCTCTCCCCCTCTCTGTCTTCCCCTCCACTTTACATTTCTCTCTGTCCTATCCAACAACAAGGACTTAAATAATAATGATAATAATAATAACCACAGCAATGATAAAACAACAAGGGCAACAAAAAGGGAAAAAATTGTCTCCAGGAGCAGTGGATTTGTGGTGTAGGCACTGAGCCCCAGCAATAACCCAGGAGACAAAAAAAAAGTTAGTGTGATGCTATCCTACTTTTTTTTTTAACCTTTATTTGTTGGATAGAGACAGCCAGAAGTTGAGAGGGAAGGAGGTGATAGAAAGGGAGAGAGAGACAGCTGCAGCCCTGCTTCACCACTCGCAAAGCTTTCCCCCTGCAGGTGGGGACCAGGGGCTTGAACCTGGGTCCTTGCACACTGTAACATGTGTGCTCAACCAGGTGTGCGACCACCTGGCCCCGCTATCCTACTTTGTAAAGGAAAATAATAATCATATTTTGGGAGAAGACTCCGGGAAACTTACTATTGCTTTGGGCTTTGCTTCTTATGTGAGGTCTGGTCTTGAATAGCTCTTTTAGTTGCTCTGAGCCTTTGTTTTTTCATCTATGTAAAGGGATTTTGGCAGCTCTGAGGTCACTGTGTAGAAGCTTGTTTACTTTTCCTCTGCTCATTTTCATCTGCCTTTCTGTCTCTTTATTTTTAAATTTTATTTTGAATGGAGACAGAAATTGAGAGGGAAGGAGGAAATAGGGAGAGAGAGAGAAAAAACAAACAAACAACAATTACAGTAATGCTTCACCACTCATGAAGCTTCATGCAGGTGGGGACTAGGGGCTTGAAGCGGGGTCCTTGTGCATAGTAACATCTTCACTCTGTCAGAGGCCCCACCACTGGATATCTCTGTCTTCCTTTTTGACTCAGAAGAGGTGACTCATCCCATTTGTGATTTGTATCCTGTCACCTTCTTCTTTGAACTGATAGGGGAACCAAGTCATTAGGGAACACTCATCATCTAAGTTAGATATCTAGTGTCATCTCTAAATTTCTTTCTGTTTCACGCAATTCCCACATCTAGTCAGTAGTAAGGTCTTATCAGTTCTTTCTCCTAAATGTTAAAGGCATCCTTCTTTGCCATTCCCTAGATTAGCATCACCTCTTGTTCAGACTGTCACGGGATCTCCTTTATTCTTTCTATCTCCTTGACTGCAATCTCTTTCACTTTGAATCCATTCTGTATGCTGCTTCCAGCGACTATTTCTAAAACACAAATCTTATGATGTCTATTGAACAGCAAATGCTACTGAATAAATACCAGTTTCTCCTACTGTCTGAAGTCAGGATGCTCCAATGAAACTTTCTATAATTGTAAATGGTATAAAGTAAAGCAGCAGTTATCATTAATTTATAGTAGCCCATTTATCACTTTCTGATGTTGCAGTCATCCTCTGTCAACCTTCCTTGAACAATGTCATGTTCAGTGAGGTATTTTGAGAGGGTGAGAGATGACAGTCACGTACCTTTCTTCCCTCCTGCGGTGCTAGAGTATGCACATGGATGCATAGTGGTTCCTTGTCTGATAATCGTTTCTTCTTTTCACTTCAGATGGAAATAGGCAGAGATGAGTAGGGAGAGAGAAAGAGGGAGGGAGAGGGAAGGAGACGCAACAGCACTCCTCTACCATCTGTGGCGCTCTCTCAGGTGCCAAGATACTGTGCTTGGTATTGAGGCTTCAGCTTAGAACTCTGATCATGGTGGTCCAGGGGGTGGCACAGTGGATAAAGCATTGGATTCTCAACCATGAGGTCCTGAGTTCGATCCCCGGCAGCACATGTACCAGAGTGATGTCTGGTTCTTTCTCTCCTCATGTCTTTCTCAGGAATAAATAAATGAATTCTTAAAAAAAAAAAAAAAAAGAACCCTGATCATGGTAATAAAGTTATGTGCCCTACCATGTGAACTACCTCTCATAGAACTTTTAATATAGTCTATGGTCATAACTTATCTTTTTATTATCAGTTACTGTTAATTTGCTATTATGCCTAGTTTATAGTTTTTAAAATATTTGTTAGAGAAAGTTTATATGTACATGAGACAGAGGAGAGAAAGAAGCCAGAATATGCTCTGATACCTTTGGTGCTGGAATTGAACCAATAACCGCAGGCATACAAGTCTGATGCTGCACCAGTAGAGCCATTTCTCCAGCCACCCTAGTTTGCAACTTGAAGTCCATTATGATAATGTGGATATATATATGTTGTTTATATAGCATGTGGTACTGTCTTCTGTTGTTTTTAATATTTATTTATTCATTCCCTTTTGTTGACTTTTTTATTGTAGTTATTATTGTTGCTGTTATAGATGTCATCGTTGTTGGACAGGACAGAGAGAAATGGAGAGAGGAGGGGAAGACAGAGGGGCGAGAGAAAGATAGACACCTGCAGACCTGCTTCACCGCCTGTGAAGCGACTCCCCTTGGGCAGGTGAGGAGCCCAAGCTCCGAACTGGGATCCTTCCGCGTGTCCTTGCGCTTTGCACCACATGCGTGCGCTTAACCCCCTGCGCTACTGCCGGACTCCCCTGTCTTCTGTTTTAAGCATCAGTTGGGGGGTGTGTGTCTCAGGATGTCATTCCATTGATAAAGGAGGGACTACTGTATATGGAATAATTTTTAAAAAATTATTTATTTATTAGAGAGGTGGAATGGGGAGTTAAGTGATAGCACAGCAGGTTAAGCACATGTGGCGTGAAGCACAAGGACCAGCGATAGGATCCCGGTTCGAGCCCCTGGCTCCCCACCTGGGGGGGGCGCTTCACAAGCAGTGAAGCAGGTCTGCAGGTGTCTTTCTCTCCCCACTCTGTCTTCCTTTCCTCTCTCCATTTCTCTCTGTACTAACAATGACAACATCAATAACAACAACAATAATAATTACAACAACAATAAAAAAACAAGGGCAGTAAAAGGGAAAATAAATAAAAAATATTAAAAAAAAAAGGTAGAAGGTGTGAGAAAAAGAACCAGACATCATTCTGGTACATGTGCTGCTGGGGAGGGGACTGAACTCTGAACCCAGTGCTTGCGAGTCCAATTTTTTATCCTCCTGGACCACTGGAATAATTTTTTATTATTTACAAGCCCAAGAAAGAATCTACCAGATCATACCAATAGCACATAAAACCTAAAATATGCTAACATGTGGCAAAAGCAGAATGACACAATGCTTTCCAGGCTATATATATGTGTGTGTGTGTTAAAGATTTATCTAAAAGAGGAGAGAGAGAGAACTAGAGCACTATGGAACATGCGATGCTGGGAACTGAACTTGGGTATCTCATGCTTGAGAGCCCAACACTTTATTCACTGTGCCACCTACTTGGGTTACTCATATCAGACCGTATTAAAGAGTTCCTCAGGAGCTTGGCAATGTAACTTGTTGCTCAGGCTATGCCCTGCCTTTGTAACAACTTTTTGAGAAGAAAAAAATTGGTATTTTCTCTTTTTGCCTTTTGTTGTAAAAGCAAAACTCTTTAGATTTTTTTTTCTGTTAGCTAGAACCAAGTACTAATGTACTAATAAGTCTTTTATGAAAATGAAGGCGTAATGGAAGAAAGAAAAGTGGATACCTGTATTTGTATTGCGAGATGGTGATAGGCTAGGTTCTCAGAGATAACCAATTTCAAAGAGATAGCGTAGTTCCATTTAGATTAAAACCTGTGTTGGGTCCCTCCTTTTCCTGTGTGATAAAAGTTTCCTTTCCATGACCTTGAAGCTGAAAGCTCCCTTCCTATAGCCTCTCTGTCTGCTACTGCTTCTCTTGCCATGTGTACCTGACAACTCGGCCACACGGAGCTCTTCATCTCAACATCTCTATTCTTCCATGTTTTTGAGACTTAAACATTTAAAATTTATTATCATCATCATCATTATTATTATTAATTTATTGCTACTGGGGTTATTTCTGGGGCCTGGTGCCTGCATGGTGAATCTGCCAGTCCCAGTGGACATGTTTTTTTCCTTTCTTCTCACCCCCCTCCGTATCTCTTTTAATTTGATGGAGCAGAGAAAAATTGAAAGGGGGAGAGAGAGGGAGAGAGGGAGATAGAAACTTTCCTCCCCTGCAGGAGAGGAACAGGGGCTTACTTAAACTAAGGTTCCTGTGCATGGTAACATGTGCACTCTACTGGTTACACTACTAGTTGGCCCCATCTGAGGTTTTGTATATCTAGATCCTTTTATTTGCATTACCCTTACTTTTCCTCTCCTACCTGTCATGGGAATACCTACTCATTCTGCAAGACCTGGCATTCTAGCAATTCAATACCTGGTTGTTGATGGACTAAATAAATGAGTGGATGCATGCCATTTATGCATGGTGAAAGTGATTGCTTCAGTATTTTTGTCTCTGTGGAAATGTCAGTAACTGTGGAAAGAAGAAACTTGAGGGTTACTGCAGCCATGCTGATCTTTTAGGTAAAGTTTTGCTGTCCGCTGTAGATTCTGAGTTGATGGCCAGAGAATGTTTGAACTAGATTTCTAGAGCCCTCTTTAAGTTGTAAGAGTTGTAACTTCAAATCTAAGAGTTGGAGTCCTTTCCTTTTGCCTGCTGTCTGAGAAACAAGGGTAGTTGACTCCACATTACTTTTTTGCTGCTGCTTTTCTTTCTGTCTTTGAATTCTGCTTCTATGTTCCTCAACGACAAATCATTAGGCTTGATCCCAAATGAATTGGTTATCATTCACTTATTTCTCTCTCTCTCTGTCTCCTTTTTTTTTTTTACTTGAATTGAATATTCATCTTCTTTTGAAATTTGTCATTTTATTCGTTCTCATAAGGTGGTTGATTACATTTTGCAGATGCCACTTTGAAAGACTACCTGCTTGGGTAGCTAAAAGGCATAAGCCAGGGGTTAGCATTAGCTAATTACCCTCATTTTGGCTTGTTTATTTTGACTATGAAGCAGTATGTTCTCAAAGCAACAATTCTGGATAAAATATATAACCCTGGCACTATGTCCAGAAGTAGCTGGGTAGGCTTCTGGCTCTGTCCACCTCTAGAAAGAACTTTTATTTGGAGCAAACCACAAAGTCATTCAGAGGCCAGAGGATGATGCAAATGTCTGCTGCCATTTTGCTTTATTTGCCTTCCGGGTCATGCTGATTCTTCTTGTGTGAGTGATCAGAAGACCCTCTTTCTTCATTCCCTTCTTTTTCTTTCCCATTCTCCTTCTCCTCCTCCTCCTCCTCCTCCTCCTCCTCCTCCTCCTCCTCCTCCTCCTCCTCCTCCTCCTTCTTCTTCTTCTTCTTCTTCTTCTTCTTCTTCTTCTTCTTCTTCTTCTCCTTCTTCTTCTTCTTCTTCCTCTTCTTCTTCTTCTTCTTCTTCTTCTTCTTCTTCTTCTTCTTCTCCTTCTCCTTCTCCTTCTCCTTCTCCTTCTTCTTCTTCTTCATAAGAGCACTGCTCTGCTCTGGTTTATGGTGGTGCAGGGGGTTGAAAGCTTTAACTTGGGATTTTGGAGCTTCAGACATGAGAGTCTTTTTCCATAATCATTAGGTTATCTCCTCTGCCACTCTCTCTCTCTCCACTTCTGTATATCACTCTCCCACTGGGGCTCCAGTGTCATCCTGTGGTCTTGTGAAGTTCCATTCTGCACTGCATGGTTGAGCTGACTTCTTTGTCCTCAACTAGATTGGTCACTCCACAAAGGCAGAGACTTTTTCTCCTTCCTCCTCCTCTTTTTTTTTCTTTCTTTCTTTTTTTTTTTTTTTTTCCCTCCAGGCTTATTTCTAGGGCTTGGTGCCTACATGCTCCCTCTCTGAGTGACCATTTTATTTTATTTTCCCCATAGAGCATGAAAGACAGAGTGAGGGAGGGAGAGACACAGAGAGAAAAGACACTGTAGTGTCACTTCACCACTTATGAAGCTTCCCGCCTATAGGCACTCCCATATGGTGGCCAGGGGTTTGAACCCAGAATTTTGCTCACTCCCTCTTTCCTTGAATCCTGGCAATCATTAGTTTGATTTCTGTGCTTTCTGTCTTTTGCATTCTCTATTTACTTTTGAAGATAACTATGGAGACTGGGGTAGATATGGTTACACAAAGAGGCTCTGAAAATAACTATGAAGGACAAAGTTGGCTTTCTCAACTGACTGTTGTGACAGAGAATGTGCAGGCATGACAATATGTTCTAACATGTTTGGTAAGTACCTAGATATTTGTATTGGGATTGATCACTACACCTATATGTTATTGGCAGGGGTAGAATTATCCTGGGCGTTTCTAAAAATTGGTGGTCATTTTATGTGAAGAAAATAAGCAGGAAGCAAGATGATAAACTATGGAGATGAAGTAATGTTAAAAAGCAAGGCACAGTTAAGGCCTCTGCTTTAGCATCTCATCTATAAGTTTCTAGCCGAGGCTGTGGTTTCAGCACAGTGCTTGAGCAGAGAAATAACTACTTTCAAGTTCACATGGTTGTCAGCAGATTTTAATTTCTCATGGGTAATAGGGGTGCGGGCTCTAGCTGATTGTTGACTGTTAGCTGAGGCTCTCAGTTCCTTGTTAGAAAAGTCTCACAGAGAGGCAGAATTTGCTTCATTAAAGCCAACGTGAGGGGTCCGGCGCCGGCCTCCTTTATGGCGGCATGTAGTGGTGGGGCTGCTGGCTAAGGCAGCTCGGGACCCGGCTGGGAGCTCCGCCTTCTGCCTGCAGGCTGTCCGGCGCGGGGATGGCCAAGCAAGGGGACACCCAGCGGCCCCGGCCCCCCGCCTTCCGCGCTAAGCCCGGCTCTAGGCGAGCGCGGTGACCGATGAGACAGATGAGCATGGCTCTTGCAGCACTGCCATCAGCCACCGGAGGGAGAGACCAACGCTGAGCCTCTCCAGGGTCTTAGAACTCAGGAAGAGTGATGCGGTTCTGGATAAGGGTGGCAGATCTCTTAAAAAAGTAGTGAAGCTTTTGGCCTTCACAACTCCAGAAGAAATCTTGAGAAATTAGAAAAGCAAGTTGAAAAAGAATAAGAGCAAGGAATGAAAAGTACGTTTTTGAGAAGTTTTTATTTTTATATATTTTTTATTGCTGATAATCTTTGAAGAGGCAGAAAAATACACTTGAATGTACTGGAGAAAACGGAAATATGTTTATATACATATTTAAAATAAGAACAGGATTCCAAAAAAGTAGAAAATTTGAAAGTACTGTGAAGTCCTAACAGCTTGAAATGTGTAGCAGTGAGATTTCATGGTTTTACAATGTTAACAACCAAAATGGATATTCAAGAGAACTGATTCAGTGCCTTTTATTTTGTGATGAGACTTCAGACTCACAGAAGTTGGAGAGTATTCAGGACAATATCATGCAAGAGAGTAACTAATACCTAGATTGCTTACCTCCTAATTGAATGCTGTTTGCCCTGCTTGTGAAGTAAATGGTAATATTTCTTTTCTTTTTTTTTTCTTCGCCAATACTTAAAATTAAAAAAAAATTTATTGGATAGACAGAAATTGAGAGGAAGGGAGAAATACAGAAACACCTGCAGCAAAGCTTTTGCCCTGCAGGTGTGGACTGGGGGCTTGAATCATGTCCTTGTGCATTGTAACATGTGCACTCAACCAGATATGCCACCACCTGGCCCCCCAGTAGTAATATTTCCACAACATTCTGGGCCTGGGAATTCTTCTAATCTAGTTAAAAACAATAAAAAAACTTATCACCCACACACCCACACACACACACACACACACACACACACACAAAGCCAACAAGAGAGAAAATATTCTAAGAGAGATAATATAGGCTTTAGGTTACATTGTTGTGCAAGTGACATACTATCTTCTTTACTTTCATAAAAACATTTTTTTTTGCATTAACATCGATTTACCACACAGTTAAAGTTTCAAGTATAGAGCTTCATACCTCTACAACTGTATATAATAATACACTACACCCACCACCAAAGGTCCAGTTATCATTCAACAGTCAATTCCTTCTATCTGTCCTGCCCAGTCCCATCCCCTTTCTCCACTGGTAACCACCATTCTTTTGTTAGAAGCCAAAGATTTGTTTTTGTTCTGTTTCATTTGTTCATTTGCTTGGTTTTTTAAATCTGGCATCCAATCACCTTTGACATATCCTCTTGGTTATAAGCCAATCACAGGTTCTAAGAGGAATATGAAGATGCTCAAGGACAGGAATATTAGGAGGTAGAGATAACATGGAGCCATATTGCTGTATGAATGGGTCACCTTGCCACTCACACCTGCCTTTAGAGATGGATTTTTTCTTTAATTTGCTTCTCCCCCTTTTGTTGCCCTTGTTTTTTTATTGTTGTTGTAGTTATTATTATTGTTGTTGTTATTGATGTCATTCTTGTTGGATAGGACAGAGAGAAATGGAGAGAGGAGGGGAAGACAGAGAGGGGGAGAGAAAGATAGACACCTGCAGACCTGCTTCACTGCCTGTGAAGCCATCGCCCTGCAGGTGGGAAGCCGGGGGCTTGAACCGGGATCCTTATGCCTGTCCTTGTGCTTTGCGCCATGTGCGCTACTGCCCGACCCCCTAGAGTTGGGCGCCATGTGCGCTACCGCCCGACCCCCTAGAGTTGGGTATTTTCTACCCTTTGTTGAATAAACTAAGAAAGGAAGCAGGCGATCTTAAAGGACATTATTTCCTTGAGGAGAGTATGTTGTATACTTGCAGTGATGCCTATAAACCAGTGACTCATCATTTTTATTTTTTTTTTTTTGCTCTTTCAAAGGAAACTGGAAAAAAAAAAGATGAATGTCTTTGAGGAAGATAATGCATGATGATGATGCCTAGTGGACTCAGTCTAAGTGTCAGACTTGAGTTTTTTGATAGAGAGAAGGATGCAGGATGGCTGTAATCATAAAGCAAGGCAGCACAGCCAGAATCCCTTAAATCAGTGGCATTGTTTGCTAAGAATTCATTCTTATAAGGCCAGTGTCAGCCAGGCTTATTTTGAAGAAATTCTGAAACCAGTAAGGCTCTATTTGATGTGTGGTTATCTATTTGAAGGTGGCTATTCTTTGAAAGACAACATAGTTTTTGTGGAACGCTTTTTGTTTTTTCCCAACTTTCGTGCTACTTCCTGATGAAATACTGTTTCATAGGATTGTTGTCACAAGGGTACATTTCCACATTTTCCTAAGATAGATATCCATCCTATCCATTCCCATCAAAACCATCATCTTGTGTAATACTTTTTGATTCCAAATGATACTACCCTGCCTGATCAATAATATCATTTCTCTGATTTTGCTTTCAACTGCTTTCAAATCTCTCAACAAATCAATGATACTTAGCACAATGTCACATATATGGCAGGCAATAAATAAGCTTTTGCTTAATATATGAGTTCAAAAGAATATTTAGTGCACTTTGGTGGTAATTGCAGGAAAAAAGTCTTTCAAAAAGTTTCAGATAATTGATGCAGAAATAATTGATAGCTTTTGAGTTGTTCATTTGACTGGAACAGTAACCATTTATATAGATAGTGATGTGTTTGTCTTAGGGCAATTTTTTGTCTTGAGAATGTTGATGTCTTCTGGTTTGGCTTAGTTCTTTCCTTTCAAAAATGTAGTTAATACAGTGGTTATGAATTTAAAGAGCATAGGGAATGAGAATCAGAGTGCCTTATCAAATTAGGAACTCTTTGATAACTACTACCTACTTACTAATTAAGTACTTTTAAAACCAGAGCACTGTTAAATACTGGCTTGTGGTAATGCTGGATATTGAACCTGATTCCTCTAGTGTCTGAGATATGAAAGTTTGTTGCATAAGTCACTGTGTTAATTCCCTGGCCTCTCTAGTCACTCTTTTTAGGTATTTTTAAGTAGAGGCTTGATAAATTTCTATGCTCAGAATATTATAGTAAACCATCCAGAAAGGGGGTATAAATAACTTGTGTATAAATAAATAGTTAAACACAAGCAATTAGTAAAATATATAAATATTGAGAAGTGGGTCTGGGCAGTGATGCACTTGTTTAAGTACGCACATCACCATGTGCAAAGACCTGTATTTGAGCCCCCACTCCTCACCTGCAGGGGGGGATGCTTCACAGGCAGTGAAGCAGGTCTGCATGTGTCTCTCTTTCTCCTTCTCTATCTTCCCCTCTATTCTCAATTTCTCTGTCCTATTGAATAAAGTAGAAAAAATATTGTGTAGAATTTTCAGTATGTGATAACTAATTATGCGCTGGAATTATTCAGAGCAAATTTTGATGCCAATCTTTTGGGTTTTGATTTATATGCTATCCATATTGTGTGTATAACTAGTGTTAGTTATTAGTTTATGGATGATCTGTATTGACCATTTACTCCTAGATAGGCTTCCTTTTATTAACTTAGCTATTTCCAGGTGATTTTTGACTATTTTCATCTGACATAAACTTAAAGCTCACAGATTATTATTTTTTAAAGTTACCCAAGAAAAATATCAGTTAAAAAAACTGGCCAAATTCTAGCTAGGTTGAAAGTTTCTGTAGTGTTTGTATAACTGATTGCCTCTGTCAGTCTGTGTGGTGGAGAGTTAACTGTGCAGCTTGACATAGCCATTGATTCTGCTTTTTTATCGATCAGGAGAGATGTGAGCAGGGGAGGCTGTGATAGATGAATAGTACCAGAATGTTTCTAGCAATAGCTTTGAAGCTATATCCTTTTCAGGCTCATTGAATCAAAGCAGAATATTGAAAACAATATGCCAGGCATAGCAAACCTTTCTCAGGGTGCAGAGAATTAGATTTTCTGCTCATTTGGAAAGAACCATGACCTGCCTACTGATCTTTAATAAATTGTCATTTTAAAAGAAAACATGGATCCTCTTTGCCCTCTTTATCCTGTGAAGCCCTCCTGTTGAACCCATGGCTTTGGTAGCTTCATTGTCTCCTTTATCTCTCCCCCTTGCCATTATAACCTTCAGGAATTGTGAACAGGACTTTTTTTTATTAGTGTTTTACAAGATTATAAGATATAATTCCTCACCACTTCCACCACTAAAGTTCTGTGTCCCTATCCCCTCGATGGTAATTTATATAGTTTTCCCAAAGTCATAGTTATGGGCTGAATATATATCTTTTTTTCCTCTTTTCAAGTTCATGTGTTTCAATCCCCCTTCCCCCCACCTCCAAGGTTATCACTGGGGCTCCAGGAAGGGGGAGATAGAGAGGGGAAGAGAAAGATAGACACCTTCAGACCTGCTTTGCCACTTGTGAAACATTCCCCCTGTGGTGGGAAGCTGGAGGTTCGAACCCAGATCCTTGCAATTAATACTGTGTGTGCTTAACCAGGTATGCTACTGCCTGACCCCTGTTTCAATTCTCTCTCTCTCTCTATCTCTATCTATCTATCTATCTATCTATCTATCTATCTATCTATCTATCTGTCTATCTATCTTTCTGCTGAGCATTGCTCAGCTCTGGCTTATGGTGGTGCTAGGGATTGAACCTGGGACCTTTTGTGCCTCAGGCATGAGAGGTTTTTTGCATAACCATTATGCTATCTCCCCAGCCCTCAGTTTCAATTCTCTATATTCCACTTAGAGTAAAATCATCCCATAGATGTCCTTTATTTTTCTTCTCCTCTCTCAGATAAGAGAAACAACACTTGACTTCCCCAGGTACTCTCCATAATCTCTTCCCTCACAGTGATGGTACAAAAACAAAGGTTCCTTGTGAAACTGACTTATTTGAACACAAGATGTTTGCTGATTTAACCAAGTGAAGACTAGGTCATTTGGATAGGCCTTAATCCAATGTGATTGAGAGTCCAATTAGAAAAGGGAAATTTGAACAGACTCAGACACTCATGAATGTTATGTGCAGACAACATAGACATAGATGCAAACACAGATACAGAGGTGAGGGGGCCCACATGAAGATTGAGGAAGCAAGTAGAGTAATATTGCCATAAGTCAGAGGACACCCAGCGGGGGCCACAAACGTGCAGAGGGATCATTAACCTGTTAATAGCTTGATGTTTGACTGGTAGTGTCCATAACTGAGAGAGTACATCTCTCTTGTTTAAGGACCTATTTGGTGGTACACTGTCATGGCAGTCCTAGGAAATTTATACAATTCCCCCTAAACTCTAGCTGTGTTTCTCTCCTTTCCTTACAGTCAAAGTATATGTTGACTTGGTGGACCACTCCACTGAAATTGTTTTTGCTGATGTTTGCAGGGGCCTCCCAGGAGCGGTTAACTAAGAAGGCCATGTTCAAGTCCACATTCTACTCCCTATTAGTTGTATGAACATGTAGATATTTATGTGGGCTAATCATCATCAAAAGATTATTAATTTTTTGCTACCAACATTATTATGGGGTTCTGGGTTTGTACCATTTCTCTGCTCCCAGAGGACTTTTATTTATTTATTTTTAAGATAGAGGTGAGGAAGAGAATAAGAGATACAGTATTTCTCTGCCACTTGTAAAGCTTCCTTCACATGGTTGTTCCTCTGTGGTAGCCAGGGGCTTGTATCCAGATCCTTATGCATGACAAAGTGTGCATTCTATCAGATGACTCATCATTTGAAGTAGATAATTACCCTTTGGCTAATTATTTGTAACCTTCTGTTTTGTATTAAGAAAATGGGCCCTTCCCCACTAGGGAAAGAGAGACAGGCTGGGAGTATGGATCAGCCTGTCAGTGCCCATGTTCAACAGGGAAGCAATTACAGAAGCCAGACCTTCAATCTTCTGCATCCCACAATGACCTTGGGTCCATGCTCCCAGAGGGTTAAAGAATAGGAAACATATCAGGGGAGGGGATGGGATACAGAGTTCTGGTGGTGGGAATTGTGTGAAGTTGTACCCCTCTTATCCTATGGTTTTGTCAGTGTTTGCTTTTCATAAATAAAAAATTAAAAAAAAAAAGAAAACGGGCCCATCCCTGAGTTCTATATTATTATTATTGTATATATCATTATATATTATTATTATATAGCTATTATACAGCTAAAACACAGCACTGTTTCTGGCACAGGACTAATTACTTATGTGCACTAATTTTCATTAAGATCATTTTCCACACATAATGTCCTTTTAATTTCCTTTATTGTATGACTGTGGCACTAGACTTCACAGGCAACTTTCTTCCCCATGACTTCTGTCTTCCTTTGCCTGCTAGCCTTTGTCTTTGGCTGTGCTCTTTATTCAGTTTCACTTAGGTAGGCGTTATAATTAATAGGAAGAGCTCAAGTGTCAGGATCTAACAAGTTTTGGTCCAATTCTTTGCATTTAATAAGTGAATAACTTTGGAGAAGTTAAAATTTTTTTAAGCCTCCAGTATTTTTGGATAAAATAGGAGCTAATTTTCTAGCACTAGAAGCTATTCTGAAAGGCTTTGTGACTTCTCTCCAAAGGGGTCAGTTACTTAAAGTAAATTGTGATGGAATAGCTTTGCCCACCACACTTGTGGTGTAGAATTTGTGTATTATTATTATTATTATTTTACCAGAGCTCAGCTATGGTTTATGATGGTATTGGGGCCTTTGGTGCCTTTGGCATGAGAGTCTTCTTCCATAACCAATATGCTATCTTCCCAGTCCTCTGTATAATATTCTTAATGTGTTGGGAAAAATCCTACAAATTGAAACTTTTAATTGAAACTTTCATATTTGACATCTCAGTGTCACTTGTTTCTACCTTCAATAGCTACTAGGTCCTATTTCATTTTTCTATAGATCTTAAAAATATTCCCACTTCTTTATTTATGTTAGAAATCAGAATAAAGCTTGAAAGGAGGTAGTAAGGCAATCAAGTTCAATGTCTTTTGCAAATCAATACTTGCAGGCCTGATTTTAGCAAAGGTTGATTTTAAAGTAGCCAATGAGATGGGCTGAGCAAGGCAGAGGGAAAATATAGGCATGATTTTATGTCATGTGGAGAAGATTGTCATAAGTAAGAGGTGGACTAGAGGTATGAGACTTGGATTTTGGTAGAGAGGGTGCCTAGACCAAGCCTTGGAGGGAGGACTAGAATAAACCATACCTGATCTGGGCCTGACCAGTGAGTTGAGGGCACTGGGGAAGTTCTTTGGTGCTAACCTGGGCAGTTGATCAGAATTGAGAAACTGGATTTTTTTTTTTTTAATTTAACCATCATTGGACCAGGGAACAAAGACAGTGAAGGACAGATTAGACCCTTTTCTTTTTATCCATATATCTACTGTGCCTTTTTAAAATTATTTATTTAATAATGATTGACAAGACCATAGAATAAGAGGGGTACAATTCCACACAATTTCCACTACCAGATTTCAGTATCTCATGCCTTCAATAGGAAGATTTCCTATTCTTTACCCATCTGGGAGTGTGGACCAAAGATCTTTATGGGGTGGAGAAAGTGCAAAAGAAGTCTGGGTTTTGTAATTGCTTCTCCGCTGGACATGGGCATTGGTAGGTCGATCTGTACTTTCAGCCTGTTTCTATCTTTCCCTATTGGAGTAGGGCTTAGAGAGGTGGGGTTCCAGGATACATTGTTGAGGTTGTTTGCCCAGGGAAGTCAGATTGGTGTCATGGTAGCATCTGCAGTTTGGTGGCTGGAAAGCATTAAGATATGAAGCAAAGCAAATTGTTTAATAATCAGGAACCTAAAGGTAAGAATAGAGCAGATGAGATTTGAGGTCTCCATTTTGGAAAAAGCTAGAAAGTCTATTTTAGGTATATTCCAAGGGGCCCATAACTTTCCTAATTTTTACCTGAGCCTGTCAGCTAACATGCATGTGGGCTAAAGGTGTTGTCTGAGGAGATGGTGTCAGAGTTGGAAACAGGACTAGAGAGCTGCATCAGGGAAGAGAGTAGTTTCGAAATCTGGGAGAAGTAAATTAATACCATTACCTGTACACCCTGGGAGTAGGGCCGTGGTGTAGCAGGTTAAGCGCAAGTGGCGCGAAGTGCCAGGAATGGCTTAAGGATCCCGGTTGGAGCCCCTGGCTCCCCACCTGCAGGGGAGTAGCTTCAGAAGCAGTGAAGCAGGTCTGCAGGTGTCTGTTTTTCTCTCCCCCTCTCTGCCTTCTCCTCCTCTCTCCATTTCTCTCTGTCCTATCCAACAACAACGACATCATCAATAGCAATAATAACTACAACAATAAAAAAACAACAAGGGCAACAAAAGGAAATAAATTAAAAAAAAAACTGTACACCCCATCAATATGATCTGGAGTCCATATTTAGCACAGAAGCCTGTGTAACCTCTGCATCTCTGTAGGTCTGAGCTTGCATTCTGTAGTCATAGCTAGGAACATTCTAGGCTGCACTCATTTCAGGACTTGCCTTCCTTGACTGGCAGGGTATGTTGACTCAGTCTCTCTTTGGAGAGTGGGGCAGTCCCTACCACTGTTGTTCCACATTGAGGACAATGTCCTGTTGAGGCCCACAAGAGGGTTTATGATGTTGTTCCTGATGGAGATGATCAGCAATGGTGGAGAGAGGGCTCTGTTAGAGGTCTAGGCCCTATTTGATTAAGACACTATTTGATTAAGTGCTTTATGGTGTTATTTTCTTTTTAGATCTTTGTACTTGCTTGCTGCACTTACTGAGTCACTGTAGACTACTGTGCACTTTTACTTTAAGGGATATGTTTCTCCCTAACTTATGGATACACATGTGCTATTTCTCATGGACCCTGCTCTATATCTAGGTTCTGTGGCTGTTAGGATGTGTACCACCCAAAATGGAATTGAGGAGTCTTGTGAGCTAGGAAAGGTCTCATCAGAGTAATGAAGCTGAAGGGTTGACATCCCACGCCTGGTGTCTCTGGACACAGTCAGAAGTGAAATATGTCGAGGTGGTACTGGTTGCATTGATTTGCAATATTGACTGAGAGAAGTGTGAAGGGAAATGAGCCAGCCCCACCCCAGAGGTTCCAGGACTGGGAGAAATACGGACTTTTATAGAGAATGGGGAAGGTTCCTGCTGTCTTAGAGTTTAAGAAGGCAATAGATATTTATTGTTATAACCAATTTATTTGGGAATTTGGTTTACTTTGAAAATCCCATGCTTAGGATTTACTGTACTATACAAGACGGTGATTTATGACATTTAGTGCTATTTACATATAGCTGTATCTTACATAGTGACACAACCAGTTGCTTCTGGTCTCCCTGTAGAGTAGACCCTTTTTCTAAGGCTGTTCTGGGTCAGGATAGTCATGGAGGAACCTATATGGTTGGAACATGAACACAGAATCTGGAAGGTAAAAGAATTCTGTGCTGCACCAGATGGAGCTGAGGGACTCAGCAGGAGTCTGTTGGTGCAGTCACTATTTCCTTGGAACTGAAGTACGTCAATGAGGTATCATTGCCCCTAGCTAGGAAGAACTAAAGCAGGGAAGATAGGTAGGGGAAATAAAGTTAACAAACATACATCTTCATTACTGCTTGAAATCAGTAGATAACACACAGAGGAAGTTTGGGAATCCAAACTCTGAAAACATCTTCCACTTGTGCATATGCTGTACACATTATATGAAAAGCCCCAGACATCCATACAGTGTAGGGATGCTTTTCTCCCTGGTTTTTGATTGCTCTAAAGACCAGTAACTTTTTATAGCTGGAGAAATATTTTGAACATGATATTCTGAGTCAGTTAAGTTTCTGTGGTTGCCTAAATTTTTATGGATTTACCAGGCACAGCTCTATAGGGATAATCCATGAGCTCAATAACATAGTTGTCTTGTTGGTGGCATGTGGTTAAAAGACTCACAAATTAATCATTGCCTAGTGGCTAAACTTATGAGTTTGGAGGACCACCAGTTATTTTATTTATTTATTTAAAAAAGGAGACATTCACAAAATCATAGGATAAGAGGGGTACAATTCCACACAATTTCCATCACTAGAACTCTATATCCCATCCCCTCCCCTGGCATCTGGAACCTGGTGGCTGAAAAGAGAGTTAACATACAAAGCCAAAAAAAATTGTTGTCCAATCATGGACCTAAAGGCTGGAATAGTGCAGATGAAGAGTTGAGAGGGGCTCCATTTTGTAGATAGCTAGTAGGCATATTTTAGTTATATTTCAAAGGGCCTGTAGCTATACTAGTTTTTTTTTTTCATCTGAGCCTGAAATCTGATATGCAGGCAGATCCAAGTTATTGCCTGGGAAGGTGATGTCATGGCTGGAAAAGGGACAGAAAGCTGGATCAGGGAAGAGAGTAGCTCCCTAATCAGTTATTAAGGGGTACATTTCAAAATCTTTAGATTCTGCTGGATCTTAACTCTTTACTGATGGTAGTCAGTTTATCTGTTAGAAGTAGGGGAAACTTGCCTTCCACATGCTCTGTGGAGTTAGAATGAAGAGGAAAATTAGTGCAGTGGGGGTACAAAGTCAAGAACAAATTATTCCATTTTAGTGACACAGAGTTGTGAGAAAACAACGGGAAAGCTGACTCATTAGTGCTGGCTTTACTACCTTGTCTAGGAGATGCCAGAGATGAATTACTTCATCTTTCCCAGTGCAGGCAGACAAGTGAGAGAGTGAATAAAATAAAACTCAGGCCAAGTTGAAGTAAGGATGAAATTGTAACCATATTAAATAAATTTCAAAACCCCATCCAGTATTTATTGAAATGGACTGTAACTCAGTGTACTTAGTATGAGGACACTGAGAGCATTTTTCCTTTTTTTTTTTTGCAGGTTCTAGGACAGCTTAATGTTTCAGTTTGTCAGAATCTCACTTTATTTTCTGTGTATTGTCAATATGGCTTAAAACTGTAAACATCCTCCTGACAGATTCTATTACAGCTTTTACAGTTGCTTGAAATCTGGAGCTATGGACACAAGGGAGTCCACTAGTCAGTTAAAAAAATGCCAAAGAACTCACATTCAGTGTAGCATCTAGGGTTTATATTCTGCACATGCTGAAAGATATTACTTTTTGGAAGAATGAATCAGAACATTAAACATGAACATAACACTAACTGCTGGCTCTGGTCAAAGACCACAGATTTCAACTGGTCATTAATTTCACATAAATGCAATAAGCAGAGAGTGAGTTCTTACACCAGAGAATTTTTAGTGGCATATTTTTGGTGAGTGATATGGTGTGAACTGATACTTACTGGGCACTTTGGAGATGAATAGTGTTCTAAGCACTAGTGAGTCATTTTTAATAATCCATCTGAAGCCCTATCCCCAGGCAGCAGCCAAGGAGACACACTGAATGTCTGCTAGACCTCAGGGCTGCATTTTCAGTGTAAAGACTGACCATAAACATTGACTTTAAAATTAGAGCTCACACTGTGATAAGACTTAGCATTCTCACTGAGACTCTTCTGAAACTTTCCACCCTTGTCTGTAGTGATCTTGCTATCTAGGACTGGACAGTGTTTGACAAAGTAATCTAACATCTGGCATTCAGCAGCTTGACCTCCAAGATTTATATGTACCCTGGGAAACTGGAGATGCCAGTGAGGTCATTTAAATATTTTATGCAGCCCTTCTTAATATCCCCTGGGCCTTCTCTGTGTGTCTCTAGGATAGGTTATGTGTGCCAGTTTGAATTGTCTGCTTTCTACTTCTTTCCACCACATTACTCAGCATTTAAATGATTCTTGCTATAGGATTAGTAATCTTTTTTTCATGAGTCCTTAGGTTTTATTCCTAAAACTTCTTAATTCTTTGCTTTCCAATTTAATGGCTTATTTTATAGTATTCCTGTGAGTAATTCTTTAATTTTACTGCTTTGTTTTTCAATTACTTATTCTTTTTTTTTTTACTATTTATTTATAAAAAGAAAACACTGACAAAACCACACAATTCCTACCACCAGAACTGCATATCCCATGCCCTCCCTTGATAGCTTTCCTATTCTTTAACCCTCTGGGAGTATGGACCCAAGGTCATTGTGGGGTGCAGAAGGTGGGAGGTCTGGCTTCTTTAATTGCTTCCTGGCTGAACATGGGCATTAACAGGTTGATCCATACTCCCAGCCTGCCTCTCTCTTTCCCTAGTGGGGGTGGGGTTCTGGGGAATCGGAGCTCCAGGACATAGAGATAAACTGAAAGGGAAATGACAAGTGGAGAGGGCAAGAGAAAGAAAGACACCTGAAGCACTGTTGCACTACTTGTTAAACTTTCTCCCTGCAAGAGAGGATGGGATGGAAGGCTTGAACCCAAGTCCTTGCTCCTTGTAATATGTATGCTATACCATGTGTCATCACCCAGCCCCAGTTTTACGAGTGAGATTGCAATGAAAAACCATGGTGAAGAAGAAAAGTCTCTTTTCTTTCTATTAGTGATTTAATATTGTTTTATAAAATTTTAAGATAACAGGGGTATAATTCCACATCTATTCCACCACTGAAGTTCTGGGTCACCGTTCCCTCCAATGGAAACTGCATTAGTTATCCCAAGATCACAGATACAGGCTGACTATTATTTCTATAACTCTCTCTTTCTCCACATATGTGATTTTTTCCTATGGTCTCACCTTCTCTTCCTTTCTAAATCATACCTACTACTTCCAGTGTCCCCCCCCCACACACACACTTTTCCTCCCTCTCTCTGGGTCCTGATGGAGTTGGAGTTCAGAGCCCTCTGGTAATCTTCCCCTAACATTTCTCCCCCTCTGAGAGTATGGACCAAAATTCTAAATGGGGTACAGAAACTGGAGGGTCTGGCTTCTCTAATTGCTTTTCTGCTGAACATGGACATTGACAGGTTTATTCACAACCCCAGCTTGTTTCTTTCTTTCCCTTGTGGGATAGGGCTCTAGACAGGTGAGGTTCCAGGACATATTGGTGAGGTCATCTGCCCAAGGAGTTTAGGATGAAATAAAGTAGCATCTGTAACTTAATGGCTGAAAGACAGTAAGATATTAAGCTGGAAAGATGTTTAATAAACAGGAACCAAAAAATAGGAATAGAGCAGATGAGAATAGGGATTTTAGGGCTAGAAAGTCTATTTTAGGTATGTTCCTGGGGACCCACGACCTTGGTAATTTTTTGCCGGAGCTTGATAGCTAACATGGAGGTGAACTAAAAATAGTATCTGGGAAGATGTGTAGGACTAGAAAGCTAGATCAGGACAGAAAGTGGCTCCCAAATTTGAAGAAAATTTATAAATACAATCAACTGTATACCCCATCAATCTGACTGAGGTCTGTGTTCTCAGTCCATGGTCACAGCTGGGAACATTGTAGGCTTTCTTACCTTTTCATTATGGGATAACTATCCCTGTTACTATTTTTAGGTCTTTTCTAAAGAAAAGAACCTGTTTTGAACAGGCAAAAGGGTAATAAACTATGACACTTTGAAATTCCATGCATTTTAATTTCTGGATGTGTTGTTGATTTATGGTTTTGTACTGCATTTTTCCCCCACAGCAACACAAAACTTAGTTTTCTTTTTTTATTTAAATTTTTATTAGTGATTTAATAATGATTAATAACATCATTCCCTAGTGGAGTAGGGCTCTGGGGAGGTGGTTTTCCAGGACACATTGTGATTTACAAAATTATAAGATAACAGGTATAATTGCACACTGTTTCTACCACCAGAGCTCTGTATTCCCCATTCCCTCCACTGGAAGCTACAGCAGTTCTTCCAAGGTCACAGAGATAGGTTGACTATTATTTATGTCTAGATATGTATTTTCCCATTTTTCCTATGTTCCATATTCTCTTCCTTTCCAAGTCAAACATATATCTATTACTACTTCTGAATGTCCTTCCTTTTTTCCTTTCTCTCTCTGGGTCATGATGGAGTTGGAGTTCAGAGCCTTTTCTTCATCTTCCTCCTATCATTTCTCCCCCATTGAGAGTATGGACCAAAATTCTTTTTGGGGTGAAGAAGGTGGGAGTTATGGTTTCTGTAATTGCTTCTCTCTCTCTCTCTCTTTTTAAAAAAAATAATTTATTATTGGATAGAGACAGAGAGAAATTGAGGGGAGGGGGAGATAGAGATGGAGAGTGACAGAGAGACACCTGCAGCCCTGCTTCACCACTTGTGAAGCCTTCCCCCTGCAGGTGAGAACCAGGGGCTTGAAAATGGGTCCTTGCTCACTATAGTGTATGCACCACTGCCTGGCCCCTGTAATAGCTTCTCTGATGGACATGGACATTGGCAGGTTGATCCACAGGCCCAGCTTCTTTCTGTTTGTCCCTACTGGGGCAGGGCTCTGGAGAGGTGAGGTTCCAGGACACATTGGTGAGGTCGTCTATCCAGGGAAGTCAGGATGGAATCATGATAGCATCTGTAACTTGGTGGCTGATTGGTGGTAAGGTATAAAGCAGGAAAAAATGATTAATGAACAGGA
Source organism: Erinaceus europaeus (assembly GCF_950295315.1). Lineage (NCBI taxonomy): Eukaryota > Metazoa > Chordata > Mammalia > Eulipotyphla > Erinaceidae > Erinaceus > Erinaceus europaeus. The sequence goes on from NC_080177.1 coordinate 36,349,942, forward strand.
ACCAAAAAGTAGGAATAGAGAAGATGAGAATAGGCATCTTAGGGTGGAAGAAGTGAGAAAGTATTTTAGTTATGTTCCTAGGGCCCTATGACTTACGTAGTTTTTGCTTGAGTTTGATAGCTAACATGGAGTTGGACAAAAATATTGTCTGAGAAGATGGTGCCAGAGTAAAAATAGGGCTAGAAAGTTGAATTAGGGCAGAGACTTAAGAAAATCTGTGAGTAAAATTAACTGTTTACTCCATCTATGTGACATACAGCCCATATATATTTATGTTTAATACAGGAACCTGTGTAACCTGTTTATTGGAGACCTTTCAGAACTTCTTTCTGGGCAGGCTTGGTGATAGTTGATTCCTTCAACTGTTGCTTGTCTGAGAAGGTTTTGATGCCTCCATCTAGTCTGAATGACAGTCTAGAGGATATAGTATTCTTGGTTGAAAGCCTTTCTCATTGAGCACTCGATAGTTTATTGGAGACCTTTCATTCTAAATATCCTTTCCATTCTAAATATGATGTGTCTTGGTGTCTTTAAGTCTGGGTTAATTCTATTTGGGACCCCTGGGCTTCTTGAACTTTATGTCTTTGATGTTGTCTAGACTAGAGAAGTTTTCAGCTATTATAGCCTGAAGAATGCTTTCTTCCTCTCCCTCTCTTTTTTCCTCTGGTAAGCCAATAATGTGTATATTGTTTCTTTTGAAGTCATCCCATAGGTCTCTGTTGTTGTTTTCAGCATCTCTTAATCTCTATTTGAGATCTCTTACTTCTTTTTTAGTTGTCTCTAATTCATCCTCGATCTTACTAATTCTGTCTTCAGCCTCATTGATTCTATTCTCTCTGCCCTCTACTGTTTTCTGGAGTTCATCTATTTTGTTTCCCTGTTCTGATACTGTTTTAGCTTGTTCAGCTAGTTGTGTTCTTAGCTCATCTATTTCAGCTTTCAGCTCTCTAATGACCTTGAGATAGTGCTTTCTTCCAGAGTCTCATTTGTTGTTCTGTATTTCTGATTACAATTATTTCAAACTCTTTACTCACTCCTGTGATTATTTCCTTAGCTAGTGTTTGGATGTTGAACTCGTTATTTTGTTTTTCACCCTTTGGGGGGCTTTTAGCTGGACTGTTGTCCTGGTTAGTTTCTCCAATATTTCTTCTTGTTGGTTTACCAATTTTATATATTATGTTATGAGTTCCCTCTCTTAGTATTTTTCAAATTACTGATCGCTCTTGTCTGGATTGACTTGTGTCTAAGGTAATTAAAGGGTTTACAGTGGTGGAAGTTAACAGTTGTTTCAATAGTATTTTGATCCCTGAGTTGGAGCTCAGTGATTTAAAAGCCTCTTTTTAATTTTTTTTTCTTTTCTGTAGGCTATGGGAGCCTGAGGGCTTCTAACTATAAGTAGGCTTCTTAACTTAATCACTGACTCGTGACCGAGAGATAAAGCAGGGTGTGGCAGAGATAGTCTGGTGGTTATGCAAAGAGACTTTCACAGCCCCACAGCTATGCCACTGAGGTATAGGTCTTCTGAATTTGCTGGTTAGATCTCTGTCCCCCGGTATCCCTACCTGCCACTGCTCCAGATTCTGAGGGCAGTAGCAATGGAGACTCAGGGTTGCACTTGGTGAGTTTCCGGGGAGTCCTCTCCTCCCTTCAGCTGTCCCCTTGTTGGTGGAACAGACTGGAGGTGGTGTCTCAACTGATAGACTGTCGGACTGCTACCAGCCACTTAGTCTCTCTCTAGGCTTCTCTCTGTCACCAGCCATGTGTGTTTGCACTCACCAGTGATTTGGTGGGTTCCTGTAGTCATTCTAGTCCTGTCTTGTTTCAGTCCCAGGTGGTTTCCTTTGGTATTCCTAGCTGACCCAGGAGAGGAGAGGAGAGGAGAGAAACAGATCTGCTGCTGCTTGTAGCCCCACCTCCAGAAGTCCAATTTTATGTATTTTAAAGTCTATTGTGTCAGATATGAAAATAGCTGTTCCTGCCCTTTTTTGTGGACCATTGGCCTATATGATAGTTTTATTTCCTTTCACTTTGAGTCTGTGTTTGTCTTGTTGAGTTAGGTGTGTTTCCTGTAGACAGCATATTGTTGGGTTGTGTTTACTGATCCATCTTCCTACTCTGTGTCTTTTAATAGGTGAATTCAGGCCATTGACATTTATTGATATCAAAGATTCTTGTAGAGTTTTAGAGTGTTATGATATATGGCCTATTTATGGTGGTCTTACTGTTTATAGGAGACCTTTCAGAACTTTTTTCAGAGAAGGCTTGGTGACAGTTGATTCCTTCAACTGTTGCTTGTTTGAGAAGGTTTTTATGCCTCCATCTAGTCTGAATGACAGTCTAGCAGGATACAGTATTCTTGGTTGAAAGCCTTTAGCATTGAGTACTGGATAGATATCTTGCCATTCTCTTCTGGCCTGTAGTGTTTGTGTGGAGAAGTCGGTTGTTAATCTTATGGCTTTTCCTCTGTAGGTGATTCTTTGTTTTTCTCTTGCAGCCTTCAGGATACTTTCTTTATCCTTATTCCTTTCCATTCTAAATATGATGTGTCTTTTCTTTCTTTCTTTTTTTCTTTTTTTCTTTTTTTTCTTTTTTATTTAAGAAAGGATTAATTAACAAAACCATAGAGTAGGAGGGGTGCAATTCCACACAATTCCTACCACCCAATCTCCATTTCCCACCCCCTCCCCTGATAGCTTTCCCATTCTCTATCCTTCTGGGAGCATGGACCCAGGGTCATTGTGGGTTGCAGAAGGTAGAAGGTCTGGCTTCTGTAATTGCTTCCCTGCTGAACATGGGCATTGACTGGTCGGTTCATACTCCCAGTCTGCCTCTCTCTTTCCCTAGTAGGGTGCGTCTCTGGGGAAGTAGAGCTCCAGGACACATTGGTGGGGTCTTTAGTCCAGGGAAGCCTGGCCGGTATCCTGATGACATCTGGAACCTGGTGACTGAAAAGAGAGTTAACATACAAAGCCAAACAAATTGTTGAGCAATCATGGACCCAAAGCTTGGAGTAGTGGAGAGGAAGTGTTAGGGGGGTACTCACTGCAAACTCTAGTGTACTTCTGCTTTTAGGTATATATTTTGTAGTAGTTTATGGATACATGTGAACATATGCTCTCTCTCACAGAAACTGGTGTATATCTAGGTTTTGGGACTTTGTTAGAAAGTGAACCACCTGAGATGAAATTAGAGTATACTATGAAAGGAAAGGTCTCACCCGAGTAATGAAGTTGAAGGGTTGTCATTCCACACATGAAGTCTCTGGACACAGTCTGAAGTGAAGCATGTTGAGGTGGCAATCGTTGTGTTGGTTAGGTTGTGATCAGCAGATGCAATATTATTTGATATGGGAAAAGGCATATGGGAAAGTGGGCCCTATCCAATGGTTCCAGGACATCACCTTCTGCCCCCATAGGGAAAGCTTCCAATGGAGGGGATGGGATACGGAACTTTGGTGGTGGGAATTGTATGGAATTGTACCCCTTTTATCCAATGGACTTGTTGATTTTAATTAAATCAATAATAAAAGAAGAAATTAAGAGGAGTAGAAAGTGGCTTAGATAATCCCTTGGAAACGAGTGCCACCAATCTCCATGTGAGAAGTGAAATGGTTTCTATGATCATTTATGCCAAAGTTAGTTTTATCCTCCATTTTACAGAATCAACGCTAGGCTTTGCCATCGTCCATGTGCTCTGTGCTGGTTCTGGTACTTACTGACTAACCTTATATAAGTTGTTTTGATTTTTTTTTTTCTGGTCTTGAATTTTCTTACTGGCACAATGGAGATAGTAGAATGAACATTCCTTGAGAGGTATTAAGGGTAGTATTAGTTTCCCTGATTTTTCCTACCTAAATCTATTTGGTTTTCTAGAGCATATAGTCTAACATTTGATAACATTTTTATTTTTATATATCATTTTTATAATTTGTGATTCATAGTGGTTTACAAGATTTTAAGATTACAGGGTGTATAGATTATAGGGTATATAGTTCCATCAAAGTACCATCAAAGTTCTGTGTCTGCCCAATAGGTATCATAGTTCTCATAAAATCTGATACTTCTTTCTTTCTCTTTTTCTTTCTTACTTTCTTTCTTTATTAATGCAAAAGGACATGAAAACACTAATTTGAAAGGATATGTGTATTCCTATCTATGTTCATAGTTGTATTAAATGTTACTATTTGCAATAGACAAAAGTATGGAAGCAACCTAAATGCCTTATAACAGATAACTGGATATTGACATTATCAGTTTATATTCCATGGAATACTACTCTGCAATGAAAAAGACAAAACTTTATTGTTTGGGATAAAATGGATGTGTTCAATGGGCTGTGCCACCACCCTGCTCCCCTCAGGTATTTGACTTTTTCAGGCTGAATTTTGGCTGCAGAATGTTTTATTAAGATTGTTGTATAAAGATGGGAATGGAGTAGAAGAGGAGTAAGCACAGATGTGGTGAGGAGCTTTGTACAACAGACTGGGAGAGAGGACAGGGAGCTTTTGCTGGTACAGGGAGAAAAATGGAGAGATTCAAGAGTAATTAAGAGGTGGAATCAAAAGGCCCTGATGATGATTAGACCTTGATAAGGAGGAAAGAAAGGTGTTAAAGGTGACTCATAGGTTTCTCACTGATGCAGTTGAGAAAGAAACTCCCACTCCCTTCTTAGTTCCTTATGCTTGGAAGTTATTAAGCTGACACAAGCTAGATCATCAGGAGAAAACCAAAAACAGTTTCATTGCATGCACGTGTAGATACTAGTGCTCTCTACATGCTTTGCTTTGATCTCTGTCATAATGGGAGGTTGCTGTCACTAACAAGGGTGACTTTGTTACTGGCAATAACCTGACCTAGTAGGTAGATCCATGAAAGTTTTTTTAAATAACTCTTTTATTTGCTATTAATAGTATGTTACAAGATTGTAAGATTACAGTATGTAGTTACACACCACACCCACCACCAAAGTTCTTTTTTTTTAAAATTTTTATTTATAAAAAGGAAACATTGACTAAACCATAGGATAAGAGGGGTACAACTCCACACAATTCCCACCACCAGAATTCCATATCCTATCCCCTCCCTTGATAGCTTTCCTATTCTTTAACTCTCTGGGAGTATGGACCCAAGGTCATTGTGGGATGCAGAAGGTAGAAGGTCTGGCTTCTGTAATTGCTTCCTCGCTGAACATGGGCATTGACAGGTCAATCCCTGCCTGTCTCTCTCTTTCCCTAGTGGGGAAGGGCTCTGGGGAAGTGGAGCTTCAGGACACATTACCATTAAAGTTCTGTATGCCCCATCCTCCCAAAGATAATCACCATAGTTCTCTCAAGTCTGTATAAGTACCATGCACTAACTGATTACGCCACTGGAGCTCCGGAAGTATTAGAAACACTTTTCTTGCGTCTGTTTTGTTTGGATTTTTTTTTTTTTTTGGCAAATTCATGTATATCAGACCTAGATTTCACATATGAATGAAACCATTTGGTAGTTGTCTTTCATCTCTTTACTTATTTCACTAAGCATAATTATCTCCACTTCCATTCATTTTGTCTCAAAGGACGCAATATCAGTAGTATTCCATGGACTATATATCCCATAACTTCTTTAGCTAGGAACATTGAGTCATGAAGGGACCCAACTAGGATTCAAGATTAGAATTCACTAGTTGAGATTTAAAAATACAAGTTTTGTTCCTGTTCTAAGCTGTAGTAGGGCACCTGTGCAGTAGTCAAGGTGAGCTTTTGCTGTGGCCCTCTCATGTCACTAATCATTGGAAATCCTGGAGCAAGTTCTCTCCCCAGGTTTCTGTTATACAAGAATAACTATTTAATTGTTGTTGTTGTTGTTGAGGAGGAGGTTAATGTTTTGCAGTGCAATCATTGGTATATGCATACAATTTTATTATGTAACAGGCCCCCAAAGTTTTCTTCCTATCCTTCCTCCTGCTCCTTCCCCAGAGTCCTTTGCTTTGGTGCAATACACTGTGTACAGTCCATATTTCACTTTGTGTTCTCCTTCCCCATTCCCTACTTTATTAAGTTCAACTAAAAAGTGAGATCATTTGATAATCATCCTTCTCTTCTTGGCTTATCTCACTCAACATGATATCCACAAGTTTCACCCAAGAGGATGCAAAGGAGATAACCTCACAATTTTTAACTGAGTAGTATTCCACATTTTTTTTTAAGCCTCTCATTTGATGTTAGACATCTGAGTTGCTTCCAGGTTCTGACAATGACAAACTGTGCTGCTATGAACATAGGTATACACAGATCTCTTCTGATAGGCGTTTCTGTTTCCTTTAGGTAAATCCCCAGGAGAGGAATTGCTCAGTCAAAGGATAGGTCCATTTCTAGTAATTTTCCAAATTGCTTTCCACAATGGTTGGACTATTTTGTTAAGAAGTGTCCCTTTTCCTCCAAATACTTTCTAATATTTGTCATTTCTGTCCTTTTGATGAATGACATTCTTACAGGTATAAAGTGGCATCTCATTGTTGTCTTTATTTACATTTCTCTGATGACTAGTGACTTTGAGTACCTTCTCATTTATCTGTTGGCCCTCTAGATCTCTTCTTTGGTGAGGATTCTGTTCATGCCCTGGCCCCATTTTTCTAATGGTGTTGCTTTTTTTTTTTTTTTTTGGTGCTAGTTTACTGAGCTCTTTATGCATTTTCAGTTATTAGTTCTTTGTCTGATGTGTGTTGTGTAAAGATCTTCTCCCATAGGGGATGGGACACAACTCTGATGGTGGGAACTATATGGGTCTTTACCCATGTTATCTTACAATCTTGTTAATCATTATTAAATAACTAATAAGAGATAAAAAAAAGATCTTCTCCCATGCCATTGCATATCTTTCTATTTAGGCGGTGGTGCCCTTTGCTGTGCAGCAGCTTTTCAGTTTGATGTAATCCCATTGATTTATTTTTGTGTTTGTTTTCTTTGCTACTTGATTTGAACCCTTGAAGGCTTTTTAAAGCATTGGTTATGAAGTGTCCTGAAAATTATTTTAAGTCTTTTTTTTTTCATTGGATAGTGACAGAGAGAAATTGGGGGGCAGGGAGGAGATAGGCAAGAGAGATACCTACAGCCCTGCTTTACCACTTGTGAGGCTTTTATCCTGCAGGTGGGAACCAGGGGCTTGAATCTCTGTCCTTGCACACTGTAATGTGTGTGATTAAGCAGGTGTTCCACCTCCTGGTCCTCTCCTGTCAATGCTTTTTTCTATGTATTTGATAGTTTCTGGCCTAATGACCATGTTCTTGATCCATTTGGAACTGATTTTAGTGGATGTGGTAAGTGATGGTTCAGTTCCATTTGCTCACAGGTTTCAATACAGTTCGCAGCACCATTTATTGAGGAGACTTTTCTTTTTCCATTTAATGGTTTGGGTCCCCTTGTGAAAAAATTAGCTGGTTTTAGATGTAGGGGAGGGGATGGGATACAGAGCTCTGGTGGTGGGAATTGTGTCCAGTTGTATCCCTCTTATCCTATGGTTTTTGCCAGTGTTTCATATATATATATATATGAATAACTCTTAATTAATGTCTGCATTCATTACTGTGACAACCATCTTTGCCCTCATGGAAACTTAATCACTTATCCTGTTAATTCTCACAAGTTTTTCCTTGAGAATGAAAAGTTTCTTGAAGGCAAGGGCTGGCTCTTGATTATTTCTATCCCCAGCCTCTAACAAGTATCTAGTCATAGAAGTTTAATAACCCACTTAATTGAATTAGTACAGAGAATTTGTACTAATTTCATTCAGTTCTAAACATTTGATTCTTATAGGTCTACTTCTTTGCCAAAAGTAACCTAAACAGATGTTTCTTTTGGTGCTGAAGTTATCATATATAAAATGTACTGCTGAGGCAGACAAGGAGAGAGGCTCTTAAAAATGTGAAATTGGGGGGCCAGGTGGTGGCGCACCTGGTTAAGCATACACATTACAGTGCACAGGGACCCAGGTTCAAGCCCCTGGTCTCCACTTGCAGGAGGAAAGCTTCACAAGTGGTGAAGTAGAGCTGCAGGTGTCTCTCTGTCTCTCTCCATCTCTACCTCCCTCTCCCTTTTTAATTTCTCTCTGTCTCTATCCAATGATAAATAAATAAAATCTAAAAAAAGAAAATAAAAAGTTTAAAAAATGTGAAATTGAGTAGCTATGATATTGACATTTTTATAGTTCAGAAACAAGTGTGTCTTGTAGCAGTGAAAGATTATCTATTCTCTGTGGCACATTTTTCTTTGATTTTGCTTAAGTTTCTGTCTCATCAATGAGGCTTAGCACTAATTTGATAAAAATTTCAGTGAGTTGGTTTTCTTATTTATGAAATAAAAGGCTTAATTATGGGTGCAGGATATTTCAGAGTTTCATTTGAATTACTTTATTTCTGCTAAGTCAATGTCAGTGTTTTTTTTTTTCCTCTCTTTTGTTGGCTTTGAACAACATATGGCTCTCATGTTTCTCCACTTGTTCATATTCTCGCTTTCTCTTTATTTTGTTTCACCTTTAAAATTTTTCCTTGGGAGTTTTTTTTTTTTTTTTTTGCTGCTCTTGTTCCCATAAAAATATGCCTGTCTATTAGAAAAAGTCCCCAGACCTCTCCAGAAGCAGACAGGCACAAAGTGCTGACTGTCAAGGTAGATATTTCATATAATTTGAAGGGCTGAAGAAAAATACCATAGTTAATAATATAGAAATCGCTCTTGTCAGCACACAAACTCAGTTTGTGTTTCTAATCAGTTGTGTTCAAATAAGCTTTTTTGGAAAAAGTATGCCATTCATTGACATAGTGTAGCAATTTACTCTTCTTTGTCTGTGACTGAGTCCATTGGCAACTTGGTGGAGCCTAGTGTCTATATTTCTAGAATGCAACATGTATTAATTACCAACGTTCACTTAAATATCTGATAGATGTCAAGATAAAAGGTACAGATGTCTTTGAGGAGGGAGCTCTGAATTATTCCTGTTATGAGCTTTTGTGACTTTGACTCTCCAGATAACCTAATACCACCTTAATTCTCTTATGAGGTATCCAATTGGGTAACAAGTAGAAGTTCATATTCAGCTGAGTATGGTTCATTTTCTGCAGGATTCTATTGGAGCTAAATCGGTAACTTTAACAGTTTCTTCCATGTAATACCCAGGGCTAGAGATGTTTTCCTTTTCTGCTTAGAGAAAATTTCTAAGCCCTGCTTCATTCTGCTTCAGATCTGCTTACTCATCAGGTTTCCTTGGTTTCTGGCCTATTGGTGTCATCCTAGACTCTTCTACTTCACCTACCCTTTTCTTGCTGGCTGCTTGTTTGGTGGTTTGCCTGGATTTTTGACTTGTTAAGTCCCTAAGGCCTACCTTGCCTGTCTTTATGCACTTGCAACCTCCCACTCTTTTACTTGAACTCCTAATTACTATAGCTAATGCTAGTCTGAATCCTTTGCATCAGATAGAATCCTACATTTTAGGGGTTGAGCAGTGGTACATTGAGGTCCTGTGCAAGGATCCTGGTTTGAGCCCCCGGCTCTCTACCTGTAGGGGGGTCACTTCACAAGCAGTGAAGCAGGTCTGCAGGTGTCTCTCTCTCTCTCTCTCCCTCTCTATTGCCCTCTCCTCTCTCAATTTCTCTGTCATATCCAATAAAAATGAAAAATGACTGCTAGGAGCAGTGGATTCATAGTGCTGGCACTGAGCCCCAATGATAACCCTGGAGGCAAAAAAAAAAAATCTATTTTTGTGATTAGAGGAAAAATCAATCTCTACCATTAATCTTGGAGTGTACATGCCTCACTTGAAAAGTACATGCTATTATTGGTGGAGAGCATAGCATCTGAAGACAGATTCTCTGGGCTCAAATCATGGCTCTGCTACTTTTAAATTGTGAGACTGTGGGCAAACTATCCTCTCTTGCCTGGTTCATTCATTTGCACAATAAAGATAGCCTATATTCCATGATTGGTATGATTTATACTGAGCTATAGAGAAAGCACAGTATAGTGCTAACTATTACTAGGAAATTGAAGCCCACATTCACACAATTATGACTCTAACAGGCAGAAAGCAGATGGATTAGTTCAGTGCTTAGCAGAAGGAGCTCCACAAATTAATTGTGAGAAACCCCTAAATCTTGCGGTGGAATTTGGATGTAATTCAAATGTAAATTTAAACACATAAGGATAAGTGTATTTTAGATGATTTGACTATCTGCTTATTGCTGAGCATGCCATGTGGTTAATTGCTTACGTTGTTTATAAATTCTCTTCAGGTCTGAAGGCCTTGGCATTGAGGTGAGCTGTAGGGAAATAACCCTATTATTTTTTCTTGGAGGGAAGAGCAGAGGAGAGTGGAGTTTTCTGCAGCATGTGCATTCTGAGACCACCATATTTTCAGTGAGCAGCTCTGTAGAAGTCAGTGTCATGACCATATAGCAACTGATGATGTCAGTTTTTTTTTATTGAGTTAATAATGATCAACAAAACCATAGGATAGGAGGGGTACAATTCCACCCAGTTCCCATCACCAGAATTCCATGTCCCATACCCTCCATTGGAAGATTTTCTATTCTTTATCCCTCTGGGAGTATGGACCCAGGATCATTATGGGAAAGTGGGAACTTTGGCTTTTGCAATTGCTTCTTCGCTGGAGATGGGCATTGGAATGTCAATCCATACTCCCAGCCTGTCTCTCTCTTTCCCTACTAGGGCAGGGCTCTGGAGCAGTGGGGTTCCAGGACATATTGGTGAGGTTGTCTGCCCAGGGAAGTCAAGTTGGCGTCAGGGTTGTATCTGCAACTTGGTGACAGAAAAGCATTAAGACATAAAGCAGAACAAATTGCTTAATAATTAGGAAACTGAAGATAAGAATAGAGCAGATGAGATTTGGGGTCTTCATATTGGAAAAAGCTAGGAAGTCTATTTTAGGTATATTCCAAGGGGCCCATGACTTTAATAATTTTTGCCTGAGCCTGACAACTAACATGCAGGTAGGCTAGAAGTATTGTCAGGGGAGATGGTGTCAGAGTTGGAAATAGGACTAGAAAGCTGGATCAGGGAAGAGAGTGGCTTCCAAATCTGGGAAAAGTATATAAATACCATTAACTGTACACCCCGTCAATCTGATCTGGTGCACATATTTAGCATAGGAGCCTGTGTAACCTCTACATCTCTGTAGGTCTGAGCTTGCATTCTGTAGTCATAGCTAGGAACATTCTAGGCAGCACTCATTTCAGGACTTACCTTCCTTGACTGGCAGGGTATGTTGACTCAGTCTTTCTTTGGAGAGTGGGGCAGTCCCTACCACTGTTGTTCCACATTGAGGACAATGTCCTGTTGAGGCCCACAAGAGGGTTTATGATGTTGTTCCTGATGAAGATGATCAGCAATGGTAGAGAGAGGGATCTGTTAGAGGTCTAGGCCCATCATGTCTATGTCAGAATCCCAGCATTCCCTGACTAGAGCCCCAGATGATGGGGTGGCCTGGTAGTGATTAAAAGAGCCATCATTAAAGTATGCCAGTTTCTTGCCCTTATCCAGCTTTTGTCCTTACTTTATCTGACAGTGTTAGTCTTAGAGTAATTGAGGGAAGTGAAATAGGAAGTAGGTAAGGAGGGTATCTAGGTCTGAGTAGAAACTATTTGATTGAGTATTTTATGGTGTTATTTTCTTTTTTAGGTCTTTGGGAGATATATGTTATTTATTTATTTATTTATTTATTTATTTATTTATAATTTTTTATTACCAGAGCACTGTTCATCTCTGGTTTATGGTGGTGCAGGGGATTGAACCTGAGACTTTGGAGCCTCAGGCATGAGAGTCTTTTTGCATAACCATTATTGTATCTACCCTCTGCCCGAAATATGGGTTTTATAGAGAATAAGGAAGGTTCCTGCCATCTGGAGTTTAAGAAGATGATAGATGGTTATTGTTATAACCAATTTATTTAGTTTACTTTGAAAATCCCATGGTTAGAATTTTTTGTATCATACAGGACCTCACCATGACTTATGTAATTTAATGCCATTTACAAATAATTATATTTTATAAAATGACAAAACCAATTGCTTATAGTCTCCCTGGTCTTAGATTATAGGTGATTTAATATTTCAAAGAAAAAGTCATTATTAGAAATGTATTAAAAATTTAAGCCACATCTTGTGGGCCCTCCCAGGACCTTGTCCTCACCATAAAGCAATGATGGTAGGGATAGCCCCAGTCTCCGAAGGGAGGCTGGGGGGGGGGTATCCTGCCATGCCACTCTGTGGGACTATGTGAAAGCTTGGTAGAGCTTAGGGGAGCTCTCCCATCCTTGGATGGAGGTCTGAAAAGACACCCCATTTGTTAGCCTCTCTCCTTATAGAGATGAGCCAAGAGGGAAAAGTCTCCCAGACTCAGTTTCTCCTTGTTAGTCTCTCAAGCCCACAGAAAGCCCACAGAAAGCCTCTTACTGTTAGTTTCCCCTGCTAGCAGGCCAGATGGTTGCCAGCTTGAGGGTTCACTCAGAGTTTGCTATAGTCATTCAAAGTTTGCACATTCACTATAACTTCATCTTTTGATCATATAGAAGAATACACTCTATTGTACACCCCTGCCAGTACCCGGCAGTGAGACCCTATATTCTGTTTCCTTGTGTCCTTTGATATCTGTGATTTACATCAAGTTTTGTTTTTCTTCTTCTCTACCTCACCATGCTGGTTTAACCTCTATGCTTTTCTCAAATACCTTTGGATAATTAACTTGCCTGCATCATGGAAACTTGACCTTTATGTATCTCATCAATTCTTGTCATACCAACCCCTACCATGGGGGCAAGCTGACCTTTAAGAAACCTGTAATTTCTGACATATGTGAAAAATGTTCTTTGTCTAACTAAGTATAAAAGCCTGTACCCATCTTCAAGTAAATGCATGTTCGTACCAGAATATCTTCCAATGCCTCTTTCTAACTCACACAGTTACTAGAGCTGGTGAGGGAGGGTTGGAGGCATACCCCCCACCCCCACCCCCCCCACCCCCGGTTGGAGCCTCTCCATGTGAGCACCAGTACCACATGAAAAAGACTGGTCCTGAAATGAGTACAGCCTACAGTGTTCCTCCGATGTGACCATGAGCTATAATCTCAGACCAGTAGGGACTTAGAGGTTACACAGGCTCTGGTGCTAAATATATATGGGCCCTGGAGCAGGTGGATGGAGGTAAATTGTTAATTTTAGCTGCTGAATATTTTTTTCCAAGAATGGGAGCTACTGTCTGCTCTAATCCAACTTTCTAGCCCTGTTCTTTACTCTGACACCATTCACTCAGACAATATTCTTATCCAAACCCAGGCTAGCTACCAAACTCAAGCAAAACTACCAGAGTTGTGTGACCCCAGGAACATACCTAAAATGGATTTCCTAGCTTTCTTCTACCCTAAAATCCCTAATCACATCTGCTCTAATCCTACTTTTTGGTTCCTGTTTATTAACCATTTTGTCTTAACTTAGGTCATGCCACCTTCCAGACATCAAGCTACAGAAGCTACCATGACTCCATCCCGACTTCTCTGGGCACACAACCTCTCCAAAGTATCCTGGACACTGGCATCTCCAGAGCTCTGGTTCACTAGGGAAAGATAGAAATAGGCTGGGGGTATGGATAGACCTGTCAACACTCATGCTCAGTGGAGAAGCATTTACAGAAGCCACAACTCTTACCTTCTGCTCCCCCAAAACAACTTTGATCCATACTCCCATCAGGGGAGAAGTGATAGGATAAAGATAAAAGAACTCTGAACTCCAGCTCCATCAGCACCCAGAGAGACAGAAGGAAAAGGAGAGGGACATATGGAGCTAGCTACGATGTTATGAATGGCACAGAGGGAAAGAGAGGATTGGATCAGAAAAAGAAGGGACTGTATAAATGTGGACAGCTAATTGTAGAGATGATGGTTGGTCCATGTCTACAACCTTAGGGAAACTGTGGTGGATTGCAGTGGGGAGAGCGACGATTCAGAACTCTGGTGGTGGGAATGGTGTGGATCCAAACCCCTGTTGACATGTAATTCTATAATATAAAAATAAGTGAAATTTCAAATAATTAAAAAAAATTTAAGCCACTGTTAAAATTCAATCAGGTTACCAATTTGAAACCTGAAGTGCTTAGATCAGTTTGGTTTTTATTAGGATTCTGTTTTATTTGTGAAGTCATTTTGTTTTTTTAGCTATATAAAAGTGATATTAGAATTAGGAGGTTTTATTAAGCTAGGATGAGGGATGTATTTAAGTAATAGTATAATAAAAACAATTTGTTAATATTGGGGGGCTATGGAATCTTTATCTTGTTAAATGGATGCATGTCTTTAACTTGGATAAGACTAGACTTAAACTGTGGCTTCCAAATGTTAGTTCATGAATTATGGTAATCAAGTCATAATAAAAGTTCCTTGGATGACTTGTCAGAAATATGGACCTTTGTTTTGTGCCATGGAGTTGCTGAGCTGGACTTGTTAGGATTCTGCATTTTTCACTGAGTTGCTCAGGTGATTTTGCTAAGCAGTAGATTTGGGTGTCTTTTTGGAATTGATGACTTCTCAGTGTTCTTCAGACAGTCCTGGAATCATAGGATTCAGTGTTTTAATCTTTAAAACTGAGATAATAGCTTTTGTACCCATCTCACTACACAAGGGAGTAGTGAGAACTAATGAGGTAATTTTCACAAGTGTTCTTGCAATAAATGTATAAATTAAGTGTAATATATTGAGGCAGAACTGAATTAGATTGTCTCAGTATATAGATTGTTCCCTAGGAACACAGAGGAATCTCAGGTCCTTGGCATGATGATTTTTGTTACCTGTGGCTCAGTTTCCAAAAGTGTTGGCCTATCTCTGGTAGGAAATAGAGCCCTGCGAAGTTGGGTACATTACCATGTAATTTTTTTTTTTTTAAAGATTTTATTTATTTATTAATGAGAAAGATAGGAGGAGTGAGAAAAGGAACCAGACATCACTCTGGTACATGTGCTGCCGGGGATTGAACTCAGGACCTCATGCTTGAGAGTCTGATGCTTTATCCACTGTGCCACCTCCCGGACCACACCATGTAATTTTTAAATCAGTAGTTTGGTGTTGACAGAGACAGGAAGGCTGGACAGGGAGGTCTGCTGTGAGGACCCCATGCTTATTTATTTTTTGTTTGTTTTTTTATGTTTGTTGAAGACTTAGGCAGTCAAAAAGCTAAATATTTTTACAGCCTTCTATTATTATTATTACTACTTATTTTTATTGGTGATTTAATAGTCATTAGCAAGATTGTAGGATAAGAGGGGTATAATTCCATGTAATTCCCACCACCAGAGTTCTGTATCCCATCCCTTCCATTGGAAGGTTCCCTATTCTTTATCCCTCAGGGAGTATGGACCAAAATTCTTTATGGGGTGCAGGAAGTGGAAGGTCTGGGTTCTGTAATTGCTTCTCCACTGAACATGGACGTGGGCAAGTTGATCCATACCTCTAGCCTGTTTCTATCTGTCCCTAGTGAGGTAGGGCTCTGTGCAGGCGGGGTTCTAGGACACACTTATGAAGTCATCTGCCTAGGGAGGTCAGGATGGTGTCATGGTAGCATCTGCAACTGGGTGGCTGAAAAGTGGTAAGATATAAAACAGAACAAATTATTCAGTAATCAGGAACCTAAACGTAAGAGTAGAGCAAATGGAACTAAGGGTCTTCATGCTGGAAAATCTAGGAAGTCTATTTTAGGTATATTCCAAGGGGCCCATGACTTCAGTATTTTTTGCTTGAGCTAACATGCAGGTGGGGTAAAAGTATTGTCTGGGATAATGGTGTCAGAGTTGGGAATAGGACTAGAGAGCTGGACCAGGGAAGAGAGTAGCTCCCAAATATGAAGAAAGTATATAAATACTGTTAATGTAAACCCCATCAATCTTACCTAGGGCTCATATTTATTTATATTTAGCACAGAAGCCTGTGTAACATCTGTATTCCTGTCTGTCTGAGCTTGCATTCCATAGTCACAGCTAGGAACATTCTAGGATGCATACATTTCAGAACTAGTCTTCCTCGAGTGGCAGAATATGTTGACCCAGCCTTCCTTCAGTGAGTGGGACAGTCACTACCACTGCTGTTCTTTTTTTCTTTTTTAAAATATTTATTTATTTATTTATTCCCGTTTGTTGCCCTTATTGTTTTATTGTTGTAGTTACTGTTGTTGTTATTGATGTCATCATTGTTGGATAGGACAGAGAGAAATGGAGAGAAGAGGGGGAGACTGAGAGGGGGAGAGAAATATAGACACCTGCAGACCTGCTTCACCGCCTGTGAAGCGACTCTCCTGCAGGTGGGGAGCCGGGGTCCTTGTGCTTTGCACCATGTGTGCTTAACCCGTTGTGCTACTGCCTAACTCCCTACCACTGCTGTTCTACATTGAGAGCAAGGTCCCGTAGAATCCCACAATAGGGCTTATGATGATATTTCTGATGGAAGTAACCAGTGATGGTGGAGAGAGGGATCTATTACTAGTTTAGGCCCATCATATCCAAAGATTCTCTGACTGGAGCCTCAGATGGTTTGGTAGTGATCAAAAGGGCCATCATTAAAGTGTGCTGGTCTCTTGCCCTTATCCATCTTTTTCAGTCCTTACTTTATCTGACAAGGTTAGACTTAGGATGATTACGGGAAGTGAAGTGGGAGGTATGTGAGGAGTGTATCTCAGCCTAAGTAGAAAATATTTGATTAAAAAAAAAGAAAATTATTTGATTAAATACTTTATGGTGTCTTTTTTACGTCTTTCCACTTGCTTGCTGCACTTCTTGAGTCTAAGTCTACTCACTGTAGACTATTGAGCACTTTTACTTTAGGATATATATTTTCCCTTAATTAATTAATTAATTAATTTATTTTTAGACGTGTACTCGGCATTACTATTTTATTGGTTTACTTGTGTGTAACGTGATTAGACTTTTGTAAATTAAGAGCTAGTCTCTTAGCAACTTTCAAATGTATATTATTAATATTTATGCAAATTGCATTATTATCAGAGTACCACACACTGGATGACTTAACACTAGATAATTTACTCACAGTTCTGGAGAACAGAATTTGAAATTATGTGTTTGTAGGGCTAATTCTTTCTTGAGCCTTTAAAAGTGAGTCTGCTCTTTGCTTCTGTCCTAGCTACTGGTATTGCAGGGAATCCCTAGCATCTCCTAACTTGTTAGATGTATGACAATCTCTGCCTAAGTCACTGCATTGCCATCTTCCCTCTGTGTCTCTGTGTATTCACATGGCATCCTCTTCTCTGTGTGCTTTGCCCTTCCTCCCCTTCCTCCTCCTCTTCTTCACTTTATTGGTTGGGAGTATAATAGTTTATAGTACAACTGCTGCATGTGAGTACACTTCTTATCTCCCCATGATAAATGTCTGCAAAATGCACTCATCACCACCTTAAGTTCTTTCTTTTCTTTTCTTTCTTCCCGCCCCCCACCAGGGTTTTTGCTGGGGCTTGGTGCCATTCTTTTTTCTTTTTGTTTTGATAAGAGACTAGATGAGGAGAAGCAGAGGATGAGAGAGAAAGAGACACATGTAGCACTGCTCCACCACTTGTGAAACTTTCCCCCTGTCAGTGAAGACAGGGGGCTTAAACCTGAGCTGTCATACATGGTAATGTCTATGCTCTACCAGCTACCCTACCACCTTGCCTAATAGGGAGATTAGCTCTTTTTTTTTTTTTTTTGCCTCCGGGGTTGTTGCTGGGGCTTGGTGCTGGTGTTGGCACTACAAATCCAATGCTCATGGTGGCCATTTTTCCCACTTTATTGGACAGAACAGAGAGAAATTGAGAGAGGAGGGGGGAGAGAGAGAAAGTGAGATACCTGTAGAACTGCTTCACCACTTGTATCCCCCTGCAGGTGTGTAGTGGGTGCTTAAACATGGATCCCTGTGTGGGTCCTTGCACTTCACACTGTATGTGCTTAACTAGGTGTGTCACCACCCAGCCTCAGGAGGCTAGCTCTTAAATCTTGACATTATTTGACCCCTCTTTTAGAGGACAAAGAATTAACGGAAAAGATAAATATATTCTCCACAAAAGCTTTTTCTGAAACCAGGTGGTAGACACTGGTAAAATGTTGTAGGTTAGTTAGTGTTGTTAGGTTTGGTTAGTGTCCATTTGTCATGTACTGCAGCATAGACCTCTTCGTTGTGTGTCCAAATATCTTCAGAATAATAATCAGGTCTGAGTAAACTCACTTAAACAGACTTGGTAAGAACTGAAATCAGGCAGGTATTTATAAGTCATGTAAAAAAAAAGAGTTTAGACTTTCCCCCAAAGGTAATTGGACACTTTGAGGGGATTTTAAGCAGGCAGTAAAGTGATAAGATTGCCTTTCAAAAATGTTACTGGGAATGCAAAATGAAGCTTACAAGTGGACTTTCCTTGGTGACCTTCATGTAGTGTATAAAGTTGATGATTTTCATTGATCCACACCTGAACTTGTTACTTCAAAAAAAAAAAAAGATTATTATATTTATTTATTTATAATATATTTTATCAGAGTACTGCTCAACTCTGGCTTATGTTGGTGCAGGGGATTGAACCTGAGACTTTGGAACCTCAGGCACGAGAATCTCTTTGTATGACCATTATGCTATCTCCCCACCCTAAAAAATATTTTTGTTTTGGAAAGAAACAAGGGAGACTTGTGGTACTAAGGAGAAAAATGTTGATGGCTTCCTATGACTTTAAAATGGGAGAAAACAATATTGAGGAGAAAAATCAAGGTTTTTTTGTTTGATATCTTTTTGGTTCTGTGCAAAAGATTCAACTTGGAACTTCAATTTGTTAGCCCATCATAGACTGCATTTTGGAAACTTCTTTCTTTTTTTTTTTTTTTTTTTTTTCAATTTCTTTACTGGGGAATTAATGTTTTACATTTGACAGTAAATACAATAGTTTGTACATGCATAACATTTTTCAGTTTTCCATATAACAATACAACCCCTACTAGGCCCTCTGTCATCCTTTTTGGACCTGTATTCTAACCCCCCTCCACTCACCCCAGAATCTTTTTTTTTTTTTTTTTTTTAGAATTTATTTATTCATGAGAAAGATAGGAGGAGAGAAAGAACCAGCCATCACTCTGGTACATGTGCTGCCAGGGATTGAACTTGGGACCTCATGGTTGAGAATCTAATGCTTTATCCACTGCGCCACCTCCCAAACCACCCTCAGCGTCTTTTACTTTGGTGTGATACGCCAATTTCAGTTCAGGTTCTACTTGTGTTTGCTCTTCTTCTGATCTTGTTTTTCAACTTCTGCCTGAGAGTGAGATCATCCCATATTCATCCTTCTGTTTCTGACTTATTTTACTTAACATGAATTTTTCAAGGTCCATCCAAGATGGGTTGAAAATGGTAAAGTCATCATTTTTTATAGCTGAGTAGTATTCCATTGTATATATATACCACAACTTGCTCAGCCACTCATCTGTTGTTGGACACCTTAGTTGCTTCCAGGTTTTGGCTATTACAAATTGTGGTGTTAGCACAATATTAACATATCTGTACACAGATTTGTTGGATGGGTGTGTTGGGTTCCTTAGAATATATCCCCAGGAGAGGAATTGCAGGATCATAGGGCAGGTCCATTTCTAGCCTTCTGAGAGTTCTCCAGACTGTTCTCCACAGAGGTTGGACAAATTTACATTCCCACCAGCAGTGCAGGAGGGTTCCTTGTGACCCCACACCCTCTCCAGCATTTGCTGCTGTTACCTTTTCTGATGTATGGCATTCTCACAGGAGTGAAGTGGTATTTCATTGTTGTCTTTATTTGCATTTCTCTGACAATCATAGACTTGGAACATTTTTTCATGTGTTTCTCGGCCTTGTGGATCTCTTCTGTGGAGAATATTCTGTCCATATCCTCTCCCCATTTTTGGATAGGGTTATTTGTTTTCTTGTTGTTGAGATTGGAAAGCTCTTTATATATGTTGGTTATTAGCCTCTTGTCTGATGTATGGCATGTAAAGATCTTCTCCCATTCTGTGAGGGGTCTTTTGGTTTGGGTAGTGGTTTCTTTTGCTATGCAGAAGCTTTTTAATTTGATATAGTCCCATAGGAATATGCTTGCCTTAGTCTTCTTTGTAATTGGATTTATTTCATTGAAGATGTCTTTAAAATGTATGTGGAAAAGAGTTCTGCCAGTATTTTCTTCTAAGTATCTGATAGTTTGTGGTCTAACATCCAAGTCCTTGATCCACTTGGAATTTACTTTTGTATTTGGTGAAATATAGTGGTTCAGTTTCATTCTTCTGCATGTTTCAACCCATTTTTTTTCTAACACCATTTGTAGAAGAGATTCTGATTTCCCCATTTAATGACCTGGGCGCCTTTGTCAAAGATTAGATGTCCATAGTGTAGGGGCTTACTTCTGGGCTCTCAGTTCTATTCCACTGGTCAATGTCTCTATTCATGTTCCAGTGCCAAGCAGTTTTGATGACAATGGCCCTATAATACAACTGGAGATCTGGGTGTGTGATGCCTCCAGTTCTGCTCTTTCTTCTCAAGATTGTTTTGGCAATTGTAGGTCTTTTCTGGTTCCAGATAAACATTTGTAGCATTTGTTCTATTCTCCTAAGAAATGTGGTTGGGATCTTGATGGGGATAGCATTAAATTCGTAGATGGCTCTGGGTAGTATATTCATGTTGGTGATGTTAATTCTTCCATCCCATGAACATGGAATATCTTTCCACTTCTTAGTGTCTTTTTCAATTTCCTTGAGTAGTGACTCATAATTTTTAGTATACAAGTCTTTCACTTCTTTGGTTAGGTTTATTCCTAGATATTTGATTGTTTTTGTTGCTATAGTAAAAGGAATTGATTTCTGGATTTCAACTTCTTCTAACTTAATGTTTACGTAGAGGAATGCCACTGACTTTTGAATGTTAATTTTGTAACCTGACACCTTACTGTATCGCCTGATGATATCCAAAAGCTTCTTGCTGGAATCCTCCTATTTTCTATGTATATTATCATGTCATCTGCAAATCGGGAGAGTTTGACTTCTTCTCTTCCAATCTGTATGCCTTTAATTCCTTGCTCCTGCCTCATTGCTGTGGCAAGAACTTCCCACACTATGTTGAATAGTAATGGTGATAGTGGGCAGCCCTGTTTAGTACATGATCTGAGTGGAAATGCTTGCGGTTTTTTACCATTGAGTATGCTGTTGCCTGTAGGTTTGCTATATATAGACTCCATTATCTTGAGTAATTTTCCATCTATTCCCATTTTTTGTAGTGTTTTAATCATAAAGGGTTGTTGTATTTTGTCAAAGGCTTTCTCTGCATCTATTGATATGACCATGTGGTTTTGGTCTTGCTTTTATTGATGTTGTGGATCATATTGATTGATTTACATATGTTACTTAAACCAACCTTGCATGCCTGGGATAAACCCCACTTGGTCATGATGAGCAATATTTTTAATATAGTGCTGTATCAGGTTGGCTAGAATTTTGTTCAGTATTTTAGCATCTATGTTCATCAGAGATACTGGTCTGTAGTTTTCTTTTTTTGGTTGTGTCCCTGTCTGCTTTTGTTATCAGAGTGATGTTGGCTTCATAGAAGCTGGCAGGGAGTATTCCAGTGTCTTCGATCTTCTGGAAGACTTTGAAGATCTTGTAGAATTTATTTGTAAAACCATCAGGTCTAGGACTTTTATTTTTGGGAAGATTTTTGATAACTGTTTCAATTTCATTAGCTGTGATGGGCCTGTTCATGTTATCTACTTTCTCTTTATTTAATTTTGGAAGTTGGTAGGTATCTAGGAAATCATCCATTTCTTCCAGGTTCTCTAGCTTGGTGGCATATAGTTGTTCATAGAAGCCTCTCATGATATGTTGAATTTCTGCAGTGTCTGTTGTGATATCTCCTCTTTCATTTACTATCTGATTAATTTGGGTCTTCTCCCTTTTTTATTTTTTGAGTCTGGCTAAAGTTTGTCGATTTTATTCTTTTAAAGAACCAACATTTACTTTCATTGATCTTTTGTATGGTTTTCTTATTTTCAATGTTATTGATTTTTGCCCTAACGTTAATGATTTCTGTCCTTCTGGTTGCTTTAGGGTTCCTTTGTTCTTCTTCTTCTAGGTATTTAAGATGTGCAATCAGGCTGTTTATTTGTGCTTTTTCTTGTTTCCTAATGTTTGCTTGTATGGCTATGAACTTCCCTCTCAGTACTGCCTTAGCTGTGTCCCAAATATTTTGATAACTTGTGTCTTCATTTTCATTCATATTTCTCTATGTTGGACCATGCTCATAATAGATCATCTGCTTTGGTTTGGTTAGTGTACATTTGTCATGTGCTACAGCATAGACCTCTATGTTACAAAGAAAATAATCTTTTCATGGATATGTTGATGGCCTTAGTGCCAATTACACAAAAGCTCTTTGGCTTTATCTTCATAATATACTTGCACATGGGTTCAAGACTTGTTATCAGGTAGAAACAGGTCCCTTTTGATTGGTGGCTAATTAAGTACCATAAGTAGTTAGGCAACTCATATAAGTGCTCATATATAAACGAGTCCCTGGGAGAATCAGAATTTTATTTCTGGTGTTTAGTAGATTCTCAGTGCTTTGTGATTTAATTATATCTGCCAAAATACAATTTAAATCTCTCCTCTTCCTTTTTAAACATAACTGGTTATCAATTTTTTAACTCACAGGTATACAAGTCTATATATTTTTTAATATAGCACTTAGTACAGACTGATACTTTTAAATGGTTAGGTTCTTTTGCTAATTTAATGAAAATATAACATAAGAAACCTAGGTTTAACTTAGCTTCTGGTTCTTCTATTTCGTGTGTAATAGTTGACTTACTTTGTACATTTTATGATTACTTCAAAGAAAAACATTTAGTGAGGAATTATTTTAATAACAGACTCATGCTGTTTGGTTATCTGAGGATGTTGACTTGAATAATTTTAGATGTTGGCTTTGGTAGAGAGTACAGTGGTGGATATCACTTGGAGCTTGGGACATGAGGAATTATATATATATATATGTAAATTTCTTCAACATTTCCTTCCTTCCTTCCTTCCTTCCTTCCTTCCTTCCTTCCTTCCTTCCTTCCTTCCTTCCAGGGTTGTTGCTGGGGCTTGGTGCCTGTACTATGAATCCACTGTTCCTGGAGGCCATTTTTCCCATTTTTGTTGCCCTTATTGTGAACCTGTTGTTTTTGTTGTCATTGTTGTTGGATAGGACAGAGAGAAATTGAGAGAGGAGGGGAAGACAGAGAGGGGGAGAGAAAAATAGACACCTGCAGACCTGCTTCACCACTTGTGAAGCAACCCCCCTTGCAGGTGGGGAAGGAGAGGGCTCACATTTCCTCTGGGAGTATGGACCCAGGGTCATTATGGGGTGCGTAACGTGGGAGGTGGTCTGGCTTCTGTAATTGCTTCCCTGTGGAACATGGGTGTTGACAGGTCGATCCATACTCCCAGCCTGTTTCTCTCTTTCCCTAGTGGGGCAGATCTCTGGGGAGGTGGGGTTGCAGGACACATTGGTGGGGTTATTTGCGCAGGGAAGTCAGGTTGGCATCATGCCAGCACCTGGAACCTGGTGGCTGAAAACAAGAGTTAACATATAAAGCCAAACAAATTATTGACTAATCATGAACCTAAAGGTTGGAATAGTGCAGATAAAGATTTGGAGGTCTCCATTTTGTAGATAGTTAGTAGACCTATTTTAGTTATATTCCAAAGGGCCCATGACTATACTAGGTGTTTTTTTTTTTTTTTTTTTTTTTTTCTGTGCCTGACATCTGTTATGCAGGTGGACCCAAGTTATTGTCTGAGGAAATGATGTTGTGGCTGGAAAAATGGCTAGAAAGCTGGATCAGGGAAGAGAGTAGCTCCAGAACATGGGAAAAGTGTATAAAAATTGTTGACTATAGACCCCATTGATTTTATCTTATCTGAGCTCACATTCTGTGATCATAAGTAGGAACATTCCAAGCTGCCCCAATTTCGGGACCCATCTTCCTCAGGTGGAACACAGAGGATGGAACATTCTCTACCATTGTTGATCCACGTTGAGGGCAAGGTCCTATGGGGACCCACAAAGGGGTCTATTGTGTTGTTCCTGATAGAGATGACTGGTAGCAATGGAGAAGGGATCTATTTGAGGTCTAGATCTGTCATGTCTGTTTGGGATTCTTAGGATTCCCCTACTAGGGCCCCAGCTGATGGAGTGATCTGATAGTGACTTAGGAGTCATCAGGTATGCCAGTCTCTTGCCCTTATTCAGCTTTTGCAGTCCTTACTTTGGTAAAGTTAGCTTTGGAGTGACTGAGGGAAGTGAAATAGGAAGTAGGTGATGAGGGTATCTAAGTCTAAGTGGACACTATTTCATTAGGAACTTTATGGTGTCTTTTTAGGTCTTTCTACTTGCTTGCCTCATATACTGACTCACTACAGACTATTGTGCACTTTTGTTTTCAGGTATATATTTTTGCCCTAATTTATGGATACATGTTAACCTATTCTCTATCTCATGGGACCTGGTCTATATCTAGGTTTTGGGACTTTGTAGGAAGTGAACCACTTGAAATAATGGAATTAGAGAATCCTATGAAAGGAAAGGTCTCACCCAAATAATGAGGCTGAAGAGCTGACATTCCACACATGACGTCTCTGGACCCTCCCTGAAGTGAAGCATGCTGAGGTGGTACTTGTTGCATTGATTAGGTTGTGATCAGCAGATGCAGTGTCAGTTGGTATGAATTGAGAGAAGCATGTAGGAACGTGAGCCCCACCCTAGAGGTTCTATAGAGGAAGCGGGAGGTTCCTGCTGTCTTAGGGTTTAAGAAGACAATAGGTAGTTATTGCTGTAATCAAATTATTTGGCAATTGGGTTAACTTTGAACATCCTATTGTTAGGATTTTCTGTATGATAGCCAAAATCACCATAATTTATGTCCTTTGTCATTATTTATATATAGCTGTGTCTTATAGAGTAACACCATCAGTTGCTTCTGTCTTAGATAATTTCTTTTGTGTTGGTGTGGAATAGTCAGAAAAGGTTAATTTATGGAGACAGAAAGAAGACTTGTGGTTGTAATTGTGGGAAGAAAGGGTGAATGAAGAGTGACTTTAAAAAATTTTTATTACCTTATTTATTAGATAGAGACAGCCAGAAATTAAGAGGGAAAGGGGTCAGAGGGAGAGAGACAGAGAGACACCTGCAACTCTGCTTCCTCACTCACAAAGTTTTCCCACAGCAGGTGGGGACCAGGGGCTGGAACCTGGGTTCTTGCACATTGTAACATGTGTATTCAACCGGGTGTGTCATTACCCATCACCAGAAGAGTGACTGTTTTATATATATAAGTTTTTTTTTGAAATTTTTTGAATGCATCAGTAAATACAAACCTTTTGTGAAAACATTTTGGAGCTATAGGGATTAGTGGTGTAATACTGTGAATGTGCTAAATCTGAACTTTAAAATAATCAAGTTTAGGTTATGTAAAATTTACCTCAGTAAGTGAAAACAGTCTCCACTCCCACCCCTCAACTTGGCTAGCTGTTGAGCCTATATTTCTAGTTGCAGGACTCTGGTGGACTGAGTGATATGGGTTTTCATGTTTTGTTATAAACAGAGGAATTACTAATGAATTAAAATAAAATCTAAATAAAAAATTTGAGTATGCAAATGAGATTGAAAGGAAATCCACTAAATTTTTTTTTTCTTTGCCACCAGGGTTAATTGCTGGGGCTACGTACCTGCACCACTTCTCTGTGGCCATTTTTTGACAGAGGCTGAGGAACAGAGAGAGAGAGAGGTAGGGGAGGGAAAGAGTCAGGAAGGGGAGGTAGAGTCAGAGCAGAGAGATATTTGCTGCACTGGGGCACAGGGCCTTGAACCTGGGTCCTTGTGCATGGTAATGTGTATGTTCTACATGATCATTTACTATCTGGTTCCGTGAAATCCACTGATGCCAGGGAAGGCAAACTTGAAGTCTGAGCAATAGCCACTCAAGCAGAAATTGTGTGCTGGGGCTACTGGGCCACATAGAGATATTAGGATGAGGGGTGGAGTTTAATACTAATATGAGATATAATTTAGACTGGAGTAGGGCAGGGAGCAGGAACTAAAATCCCAAGAAAAATGTTTTAGAAAAGGTATCATCTTGGAAAAAAGATCACAAAAGTACTCTTACAAGTCAGAGAAACATTTTTCTGTACCTCCCTACATCTGGAGCCCTGACAAGAAAAAGTAAAAAATAAAAAGCACTGAAAAAGCCTCAAGCTTGCATCATGCAATAGCCCATAACGTAAGAGTTGACTTACAAATCTCTTCCAGTTGGGTGAAATTCCAGTCTATTCAACACAAGCAAAGAATAAACTGCTCAAATGTAGTGATACAAAATTTTTACGGCAAAACAACATCTATTGAAAATAAGTTCATATGAAACATCACCGGTTATACAAAAAAAAAAAAAAAGTTCCAGCATGAAGGAAAGTGAGCAAACATAAGAGACAGGGGGTTAGACTCTCAAGAACTTGGCAAAATAGCAGTATGTTTGAAATCATTAAAGAATAAGGCCATTGAGATAGGCTCTACTGCCTTAATAAAAAAGTTTTCCCCATGGAGTTGGGCAGCTGCTCTTAGGGAGTATGTGCAAAGTTTACATTGGGGATTTAAGAGTAAAAAGGTGGAGGCTATGGTTGTTCATTTGTTATCATTCAGTGGTTTGCTGAGACCTTTAGGTTTTTTTCTAGGGATCCAAAGCTTGGGGAAACTATCTTTGTCAAATAATCCACTAAGATGGCAGAAAAGTTCTATATTTGAGTCTATTAATTATGATTCCCAGGTGTTTTTTTTTTTAAATGATTATTTATAAAACGGAAATAGACAAGACCATAGGATAAAAGGGGTACAATTCCACACAGTCCCACCACCAGAACTCCATATCCAATCCCCTCCTTTGATAGCTTTCCTATTCTTTATCCCTCTGGGAGTATGGACCCAGGGTCATTATGGGGTTCAGAAGGTGGAAGGTCTGGCTTATGTAATTGCTTCCCTGATGAACATGGGCATTGGCAGGTTGATCCTTGCTCCCAGCCTGTTTCTCTCTTTCCCTAGTGGAGTAGGGTTCTGGGGAGGTGGGGCTCCAGGACACATTGGTGAGGTTGGCTGCCCAGGGAAGCCAGGTTGGCCTTATGGTAGCATCTGGAACTTGGTGGCTGAAAAAGCATTAAGATATAAAGCAGCACTGTTGACTAATCATGAACCTAAAGGCAAGAGTATTGCAGATGAAGATTTAGGGTCTCTGTTTTGGAAAAAGCTAGTAGGTCTATTTTAGATATATTCCAAAGGTCCTATGACTTTACTAGTTTTTGCCCAAGTCTGACATCTAATATGCAGGTGTGCCCAAGTTATTGTGCCCAGGTTATGTGTCATAGTTGCCAGGTGTTTTTTAGCAAAGATCTTGCAAATGTAGTTTGGTATTTTCTCATTATTGTGAGAATTGGTTCATTACAGGCTGGTAAGTGAAACTTTTTGGAAACAAACCTGAAGCTGCTTTGAAAATCACTTAAGTGTGTATTCAATGTACTATGTCTAATTGATTTCATCTATTGGCTAAGCCTTGACACTAGGAAAGTGGAGCTTCATCTTGATTAGTAGAATCATGTCAGAAATTTTAAATGGAGGTCATTAGCATATAAGAAATTAAAAAAATTTTAAATTTATTTCAAAAGGAGACATTAACAAAACCATAGGATAGGAGGGGTACAACTCCACACAATTCCCACCACCATATCTCCAATCTCATCCCCTCCCCAGATAGCTTACCTATTCTTTATCCCTCTGGGAGTATGGACCCAAGGTCATTGTGGGTTGCAGAAGGTGGAAGTTCTAGCTTCTGTAATTGCTTACCCGCTGAACATGGGTGTTGACTGGTGGGTCCATACTCCCAGTCTGCCTATCTCTCTTTCCCTAGTAGGTTGTGGCTCTGGGGAAGCAGAGCTCCAGGACACATTGGTGGGGTCATCTGTCCAGGGAAGTCTGGTCGGCATCATGCTAGCATCTGGAACCTGGTGGCTGAAAAGAGAGTTAACATACAAAGCCAAACAAATTGCTGAGCAATCATGGATCTAAAGGCTAGAATAGAGCAGATGAAGTGTTGGGGGTACTCACTGCAGACTATTGTGTACTTCTGCTTTCAGGTATATATTTTGCCATAGTTTATGGATACATGTGAACATATGCTCTATCTCACGGGACCTGGTCTATATCTAAGTTTTGGTACTTTGTTAGGAAGTGAGCCACCTGGAATGGAATTAGAGAATACTCTGGAAGGAAAGGTCTCACCCGAGTAATGAAGCTGAAGGGTTGTCATTCCACACCTGAAGTCTGGACACAATCTGAAGTGAAGCATGCTGAGGTGGTACTCATTGCGTTGATTAGGTTGGGATCGATGGATGCAATATTATTTGGTATGAGTTGAGAGAAGCATGCAGGAAAGTGAGCCCCACCCTAAGGTTCCAGGACTGGGGGAAATCTAGGCTCTATAATGGAAATGTGAGGTTCCTGCTGTCTTAGGGTTTAAGAAGACAATAGATAGTTATTGTTATAATCACGTTATTTGGTAATTGGGTTAACTGTGAAAAATCCCTTTGTTAGGATTTGCTGTATAATACCCAACATCACCATAATTTATGTTCTTTGACATCATTTGTATATAGCTGTGCCACCGGTTGCTTCTGTTCTCCCTGGTCTAGGCTTTTGAGAGAGTCAACATATCAAAGACTCAGCCTGTGTATTAAAAAGACTCTGTGCTTTAAAAATTTTGAGACATTCAATCAATTTTTCCCCTCTCATATTAATGAAATAGAGATTTATATGACTACAAATTAATAGGAGTGTATATAAACACCATTCCCACCACCAAAAGACTGTGTCCCATCCCACTCCCACCCCAACCCCCACTGCCGCCCCAGGAAGCCGAATATCCACCCTCACCCTACCCTAGGGTTTTTACTTTGGTGCCCTACTCCAGATTTAGTCAAATCCTGCTTTTAGTTTCTCTTTCTGTTCTTCTTTCTCAACTTCTGTTGATAAGTGGGATTATCCCATACTCATCTTTATCTTTCTGACTTAGCTCACTTAACATAATTCCTTCTAGCTCTGTCCAAGATGGGTCAGAGAAGATGGGTTCATTGTTCTTAATAGCTGCATAGTGTTACACAAGAGATTTTGAGTTAGCTGCTCATTCAATAATTTTTTTTCTACTTCAATGATATGATTAAGCCATGGCTTTAATAAGAGGAAACCCCAACATTTGTAGGGTTGACGAATTTCATTTGCTAGTCTTCACATTTATCTGGAGATGGAAAACTTTAGACTTATGGATTTGGCAAGCAGTGTACACTAATCTGACTTTGCATTGGAAGCTTAATGTTGTACAGGAAACATTGAACTTTCATATATATATATATATATATATATATATATATATATATATATTTACCAGAGCACTGCTCATCCATCTCTGGTTTATGGTAGTGCAGGGTCAGTTGAACCTGGGACTTCATGCATGAAAGTTTTTTGCATAACTATCACTGTATCAACCCCCAGAACTTTCTATTAAAAACAAATCTAGAGGCTAGGAGAAAACTCACTCAGTAGAGCTTGTGCCTCGCCACATGCAAGTCCCTGTATTTGAACTATGACATCACATGGGGACCCCATAGAGAGCATTAGTGAGCTCCTTCTTCTTCTTTTTCTAGCGTTTGCCCTTCTTCCGTAGCCAGTCAACAGCGTCAGGTTGAGCCTGATGTAAAGTTTCAAGACCTCCTTTGAATCTGGAGAGGTGGCAGTCGTTGACTATGTGTCTGTAGCCGCAGGGGCAGTTCGGGTCGTCTCTGGCTCCCCAGCGATGGAACATAGCGAGCTCCATGTATAGTCATCTCTCTCCTTCCACCCCCCTCCCCGCTTCTGCCTCTCTCAATCTAATTTTCTCTAAAATAAGAGTAAGAAAGTGGACTAAGATAGTATTCAGTGTTGGCATTGCATGTGAGACCCTGGGTTCATAACCCCCCCCCATGCCATTATATTCTGAAGGCAAAATGATTTTATTTTTCAGCAGTGTACTAAAAACCAGGTAGTACACATGCGAAGACAGGCCTACTAAGAGTGAGTTGGGGACCATTCCTGGTCACCTGAGTGTGAACTTTATGCTGTTGAGTGATAAAATCATGGATTATAGGGAGTCTGGCGGTAGCGTAGCAGGTTAAGCGCACATGGCACAAAGCGCAAGGACCAGAGTAAGGATCCCGGTTTGAGCCCCCGGCTCCCCACCTGCAGGGGAGTTGCTTTACAGGCGGTGAAGCAGGTCTGCAGGTGTCTGTTTTTCTCTCCCCCTCTCTGTCTTCCCCTCTTTCTCCATTTCTTTCTGTCCTATCCAACAATGACGGCATCAATAACTACAATGATAAAACAACAAGGGCAACAAAATAAAATAAATAAATAAAAATCATGAATTATAAAACTTGTTTCTCAACGGAACTTGCAAGATTTCTTAGGCAAAGAGTATTGTTCCCCACCCCCTTTGCAGTCAAGTATAAAGGAGGGACATTGTTTTTTTCTCTCCAGTGAGTGATACTGTATATCAGTGTTCCCCCCCTTTTTTTGGGGGGGGATGGAGAGAAAGAAACATGGATGGAGGTATTTAGTATCACCCATCAGTTTATAGTTAACTTCTTTCTTCATTTTTGTGCCATGTATTTCTATATGGCTGAAACTCATAACAGCCTTCTGAAAACTAAAGGCAACAATAGTTGATGAGTGTGGTTAGCATTAATTAATGGCCCTAGTGAGACATAATGGATTACAGAATGTTCTCTTTGTATCTTCCTAGGAGGTATTTAGCATCACCCATCAGTTTACAGTTAACTAAAGACATTTCTAATGTTCCTTGAAAATAAAGTTAGGGTATTTGGGTTTGTAATGCCCTTTTCTGTAAATATCAACATGGAGCCTTCAGAATTAATTGCTTCTTAGATGCATGATTACCACTCACTTAGCCCTACGAAAAGAAGTAGGTCATTCTATTCATCAGAATCTTGCTGTTCTGTAATTATGTGAAGAGCAAATGATTATAGATAGGGTTGCTGTGTGATTTTAAAGCAGGTAAATTTAACATCATTAAAGAATAATCTGTAGCTGGAAAAACTGAAGGTTCTTTAAAAACACAGACAATATTTAAAACTTGATTTATTATTATTCTTGTGTGTTACATAAGTTGAAAAAAACTATTTCTTCAACTAGAAGAGGCACTTATGATTAAATAACAAGCAAGAATAAAAGTTGTTCTCCACTTATCCTTTGACACTGTAGAAGAGCTGTAGTTGAAAATTTCTTACATGTCCTTTAAACACCAGACTATGTTCTGACATTTCAGTTAAAAAATTTTTTTATTATTAATTTACTTATTTTTTATTCATGAGAAAGTTAGGAGAAGAGAAGGAAATAACCAGACATCACTCTGGTACGTGTGCTGGCAGGGATTGAACTTGGGACCTCCTGCTTGAGAGCCCAGTCTTTATCCACAGCGCCATCTCCCAGATCACCTACCCTATGATCCTGAAATTCCTCTCCTGGGGATATATCCTAAGGAACCCAACATATCCATCCAAAAAGATCTGTGTACACATATGTTCTTGGCAGCACAATTTGTAATAGCCAAAACCTGGAAGCAACTAAGGTGTCCAACAACAGATGAGTGGCTGAGCAAGTTGTGGTATATATACACAATGGAATACTACTCAGCTGTAAAAAATGGTGACTTCACTGTTTTCAGCCGATCTTGGATGGACCTTGAAAAATTCATGTTAAGTGAAATAAGTCAGAAACAGAAGGATGACTATGAGATGATCTCACTCTCAGGCCGAAGTTGAAAAACAAGACCAGAAAAGAAAACACAAGTAGAACCTGAAATGGAATTGGTGTATCGCACCAAAGTAAAGACTCTGGGGTGGGTGGGTGGGGAGAACACAGGTCCAAGAAGGATTCAGAGGACCTAGTGGGGGTTGTATTGTTAAATGGGAAACTGGGGAATGTTATGCATGTACAAACTATTGTACTTACTGTTGAATGTAAAACATTAATTCTTCAATTAAAAAAATCAGAAGAAAAATTGTTTTATATTTATTTATTTATTTTCCCTTTTGTTGCTCTTGTTGTAGGTTTTATTGCTGTTGATGTCATTGTTAGATAGGACAGAGAGAAATGGGGAGAGGAGGGAAGGCAGAGAGGGAGAAAGACACCTGCAGACCTGCTTCACCGCCTGTGAAGCAACTGTCCTTGCAGGCCCCCGGGGAGCCAGGGGCTCGAACCGGGATCCTTATGCTGGCCCTTGTGCTTTGCGCCACGTGCACTTAACCCGCTGCCCTACAACCTGACTCCCGACATTTCAGTTTTTATTTGACTGAAACATACATTCCTCTACTAATTGGTTAAAATAAAAATAATTTCCTATAATATTCAAAGACATGAGATGTTAAAAATTTGATTATTACAGGAGATATCTATAACCCTTTGAAAATTGAACATGAGTTAAGTGGAATTAGCTCTAAGGCATGTCTTACACAGTACAACAAAGTAAGGGTATATTGTATAAATTCATGAAGTCTTATGACTTCAGTTACAGTTAGTTTAGATAAATGAAAAGTGACACCTGTCTTAAATTTGGTCAGCTTTCCTGTATTTCTTGCTTCTTACACTTGCTCATTTTGAGTTTTTTTTTTTTTTTTTTTTTTACCAGAGCACTGTTCAGCTCTGGTTTATGGTGGTGCGGGGGATTGAACCTGGGACTTTGGAGCCTCAGGCATGAGAGTCTGTTTGCATAACCATTATGCTATCTACCCTCTGCCCCCCTTTTTTTAAATGTACAAAATGAAGTGAAATCAGTATGACAAAAGGGAAGACCTGTCTTTTTGGTGGTGGTAGCAGAATTAGACTAGTACCCTAAAAGCAGACTCTGAGGGACCATGTGGTATTGCATTCAGTTGAGCACACACATTACCATGCACAAGGACCAGGGTTCAAACCTCCAGTCCCCACCTGCAGGGGGAAACTTTATGAGTGATGAGACAGAGCTGGAGGTATCTCTCTTTCCCCTTCCCCTCTTAATTTCTTTCTGTCCTCTCAAATAATAATAATAATAATAAAAAGAAGAAGAAGAAGACTGCTGGGAGCAGTGGAATTCATTATGCTGGCACTGGTCCTCAGTAATAACCCTGGTGACATTATGAGCAAACAAACAAACTAGCAAATAGCAGAGTCTAAATCAGGATCAGAGTGCAATGCGTTTATTTGGAAACGACCCTGGGAAGCATGGTGAGGGCGTGAGTAAGTGAGACAGGCTGAGTGGAGAGACATGGAGAGGAATACTCACGTGGGATTTCTTGCTGCTAGGAATTTTCTGGGAAGCTGTGTGGAACACAACTCTAGGCTGAGAGTTAATAGGATATGCTAGTTAAAATATGGCTTAAAGGTGTCCATATCCTAATCCCCAAATATTATCCTGAGAGTGTCAGTGAAGGTGTTTCTAAATGAAATTAATATTTGAATATGTAGACCAAACAAAGTAGAATGCCCTCCCTAATCTGCAACTGGCTCTCATCCCATCAGTTGAAGGCCTGACTAGAGCAGAAAGGCTGACCCTGATTTTTGAAGGGAGAGTTCCTCCTGCCTGACTACATTTGTGCTGGGACAATGGATTTTTTTCTGCCCTCAGAGTTAAACAAACATCAGCTCTTCCTAAGTGTTGAGTCTCCCAATTTCTGGGCTGGAACTACACCATCAGCTCTCCTGGGTCTCCAGCTTGTCAACTCACACTGGAGATCTTGGAACTGATTGTCAGCTTCCATAATTGCATAGGCCAATTTCTTTATATATACACACTCCTATTGATTTCTAGTTCTCTAGAGAAGCCTTTCTGATTCTGTATGTGTATGTGATATTCCAGAGTGAGCTTACCATCTCTTTTGATTTCACATTTCATCAATATGCTCATTAATCCCAAAGCTGGTCTTTAGTCTAGGTTTCCCCCAGATTTCATCTGCCAGCAAAAAAATCCACATGGATGTTGTATAGGAGTTTCAAGGTTTATATAATTGGAGTAAAATTTATTTTTCCTTCTCCCATCTGTTCCTGCCTTGTATATTCTGCTTCATAGTGTTGCCATGTGTCCTGACCTCATACTCAAGACCCTCAGCATTGTTTGTTCTGAATTTCAGGTTTCACTTTAGAATTCCTGCCACTCAAGGCTATTGTTCTCTAGTAGCACACAGAACCCCCAGTCTATGTTAGAATTAAAATCTAGTTTATTCTCAGATGTTTCACACACACACACACACACACACACACACACACACACACACACACACACACACACACACACCTATATGGACATACAGAAAGACTGTGAGAGAAAGAAGAAAAAGAGGAAAAAGAATGACATACACAGTATGACAGACAGAAACAGACTGGAAACAAGTTTATAGGGAGATACACATAGAGGCAGAGATAGAAGGACATTCTCCAGAGAGAGAGGGAGACAGGGCAGAGAAGACAAAGGTGCCAGAACAATAGACAAATTTACTAACACATATATATCCTGCCTCAATTTGAGCATACCTTCTTCTGCAGAACCCAGAAATGTCCTACCTAGTGCTAAGATATGGTCACCCTGGCATACATATCCACACCCATCCCTGAAGGGACTGTCTGGCATATAAGCAGATGTTCGCTTTAAAGCCGTGGTGGCTGGGCTCAAATTCCATCTCATACTTTTTTTTTCCCTTTAACTGTGTAGCTTTAGTTTTTCACTTAAACTCCATTTTTCTTTGTTTGTAAACTGGGGATAACCCGCCATGCAAACTTTTGGGGAGGTTCTCAACAAATTGAAATTATTAGCTAAAAAAAAAAAAGGCTGAATTTTTTTCTACCTTTGATCTTTTTTAGTGAGAGAAAATTTATGATGATGTCAGTTATAGATAATCAATAGCATCTTATTAGAAATGAAGGAAAGTTAAAAAATATTCTTCTCAGTGAGAAGTCTGGATACTTTTCAGCCAGTTTATAAAGAACTAAGAGTGTACATGGCAAAGTTATTTTGCCTGTAATTTCTTCTTCACTTTTTGCCACTCCTCCCTTTTTCTCAATAGATAGATCAGTAGAGGGCAGATTCTTGCTCCTGGACTCCTGTGTACACCAGCAGTAAATGAAGGAGACCCTGCTTTTAATAATCCATGTTGATCTTTTTTTCCCCCTGTGTTACCTCTCTTCCTGTTGGGAGACCAGAGACTTCATTAAATCATCATGCTGTCAGACTTGCATTCGGTACAATTTTAAGAAAGAAAAATGGAATCAGTGGGGTTAGGATAAACTGTATCTGTGGGCTGAGGAATTAATCAAATGGAAAGGCTC
This sequence comes from Erinaceus europaeus, assembly GCF_950295315.1. Taxonomy (NCBI): domain Eukaryota; kingdom Metazoa; phylum Chordata; class Mammalia; order Eulipotyphla; family Erinaceidae; genus Erinaceus; species Erinaceus europaeus. Next base: position 36,385,427 of record NC_080177.1, read on the forward strand.
TTTTGTGCCCCACTTTCAGCCACCCAACCACTAATTTTATTAGCAAATATTTACAGTATTTTCTGAGGTTCTTTTCGGTGAGACTTGTTTTCTTTCCTTATTTTAAAATTAGTAGGAACTTAGGAATAATTATTGGAAAATCCTGAAAACACCCGGACTAAAAGAAAGTTGTCTATAGTTTTATAGACTATCAATTAATTCCACTGGCATTTTAATGTGCATATATATATATATATACTGTTTATACTCACTAACGTGGGCTCCCATTATACATATCCCATATTTTTCTTTACAATATGTAATTTGAGTAACACCATGCCATTAACTTAATAGCTCACCTGGATAGTGCGCCCATCTCACTGAAGGAAACTTTGTTGCTGTGGTGACTTTCCCTCTTTCTCAGTCTTTCTTTTTCTTTCTGAAAAAATTTGGGTTGGAGCATTGAAGCTCCAGCGTCAGCAAAAAAAAAAAAAAAATTTCTTTATGACATCTAAACTTCACATAAATTCGACTCTGTTAACATAGCCTAAAGATTTTAAAAATATTTTAAAATTTATTAATGAAAGAAATAAAAAAGGATAGATAGAGAGAGAGGAGAGAGAGAGAATGAGAGAGAATGAGAGAAAATATCAGAACACAACTCTGGTATGCGCTGATCAAGTTTGGAACATCATGCTTGAAAGCCCAATGCTTTATTTTCTGCACCACCACCTCCTGACTGCATATATATATATATATATATATATATATTTAAAAAATTATCTTTATTTATTTACTGTATAGAAACAGTCAGAAATCAAGATGGAAGAGGGAGATAGAGAGTCATATACACACACACCTACAGCACTGTTCCATCACTTGCAAAGCTTTCCCCGCTGCAGGGGGAGGAACTGGGGGCTTGAACCCAAATCCTTGACCATTGTAACATATGTACTCAACTAGGTATGCCACCACTGGGGCCCCTGACTGCATATAGTTAAAAATTTGAACTAATGTGTTTTTTTATATCAATACCTATGTTTGGATATTGATGTTGTTTATATGTTTATATATTTTTCTAAAACCAAACTTGAATAAAAATAATGAACCTTAAAAAACTTTGATATTAATTGCAAAATCCACTCACACTGCTAAAAGTTTTATCAACCCAAACCTTGATCATCAGTGTGATAGCAAACATTTCCATGTTTCCAACCCGAGAGAGCAGAGAAATGATGGTATTATTAAAAGAAATGGTTAGTTAGTTGGGAAAACTTATCCATGTGCAACTTTAAGTCAGAGAGTGGTTGGAGTTTCAGTGATTCTACTCCTTATTAACCATGAGCAAATCTTTTTTTTTCCTTTTGCTGATCAAATGATGCAATGTAGGGGTACAGTTGTATACATATGCTTTTTGTTATACTACTGCCAAAAATATTATTCCTAGAGTCAGATCATAAATGGAGACACCAGTTTCTTGGTGATATATGTCTTTTTTTATTGTCAGGAAAAAGCAGACTATGACCCATGGGTCATATCTGGCTTGCTGCCTGCTTATGTATGATTCATGAGCAGAGAATGTTTCTTTATATTTTAATATGGTTGAAAAATTAAAAATATTGTGACATGAAAATTATGAGCAATTCAAATGTTAGTGTCTATAAATAACATCTACTGGAACATATTCAAGCCCATTTAATTATGTGCTTTTTGTGACTACTTTCATACTTGAACAGCAGAATTGAGTAGTTGTGACGGAGACTGTACAGTCTGCAAAGCCCAAAGCATTTACTGCTTGATCCTTTACAAGAGAAATTTGGCAATCCCTGGTTGGCACTTTTTGGGAATCACTTCAGAGTCTCTGTCCTTTCCTGTGTCTTGAAGCTCCCAGAGAGGAAAGGACATTTGGAAAGGTTTTTTTTTTTTTTAATAATAAAGGTTAAACAAGATTGTGTTGATCTTCTCCCATTTTTGATACTTTAAAAAATGAAATTTTATTCAGTGATGGAACATTCTTATAAAGACAGTTACAGTTTTAAAGACACAACCACTAGCATCAGACCATTCTTAACATGGCTATTTTAATGCATGCTGTCATTTTGACTGGTGCTTCTTTCTACCCTTGACACACTTATTTTCAAATGCTTGTGTCATGCTCTTTGTAACGTTCATAGTTAATGCAGCCTTTTCTTGGTGGTCTATACATATAAATGACTTAATTATTTCTTTTTATTTATCTTTTATTAGTGGTTATTTGTGATGCAGTTACACCGTTTTCAGAGTATATAAGCTTCAGAAATACTTCCCTGTTTTTGGTGCTAGTTAAATGTTTCTTCTTCAAAGGTGATTGCAAATATTTTTCTTTGGGCCCAGTATTGGGCAACCTGGCCCATTGCCCTTTCCTACCTTGTTCAGTTATGACATTAACTTAAGTATAGAGTTCTCACTGAGCTTAAAAACAGAGAAAGATGAGGAACAAAACTGAGGAGAAAATATCAGATAAGAAATAAACTTGATATTTTATTTATTCATTTAAAAAATTCTATTTATTATTGCATAGGGACAGCCAGAAATTGAGAGGATAGAGGGAGACACAGAGGGAGAGAGACATAGAGAGACACCTGCAGCAAGGCTTCACCACTCGCAAAGCTTTCCCCTGCAGGTGGTGGCTGGGGACTTGAACCCAGGTCCTTGCACATTGTAATATGTGTGCTTAACCAGGTGCACTGCCACCCAGCCCCCTTAAACTTGATATTTTAAAGGTAGTTTTTTTCTCTTTTCTCAGACCTTCTCCCAAAGCATTTAATAATAGAAAATACATTTATCAATAAAATATTCTCTATTTTGATAAAAAGAATATATTTATGCTCTTTGCTGCCTTTTCACACAAATTAGAAAAAAGAACAATAATAAAATCTATATTCATGTTAAAAATGGTGACCTTTCTGCTATATCTCATTTAATTACACCTTTGTTATATCAAATTAATTTAATACTATGAAGTATAAATTATCAAATTAACATAATAAATATAAATAAAAGATTATTACTTACACTTTCTTCTCTTGTTTTTTCTAGTGAGAAATTGGATGGAAAAACTAAAAGATAAGGTAAGAGAAGCTTTTCTTTGATTTTATCTTATAAGGCATGACTGTGTCAAAATTTAAAAGATCATGATCTTGGTTCCATACTCCCAGAGAGATGAAGAACAGGAAAGCTTCCAGTGGAGGGGATAGGATTTGAAACTCTGGTGGTGAGAATTGTATGGAATTTTACCACTCTTATCATATGGTCTTGTCAATAATTATTAAATCAATAAAAATAAATTAAAAAATTAAAAGATCTTCAGAGTAGCAGATTTTTTTCTTTTTTTATTACTCAGACTCTGATAATCTCCAGAGATATAGGGCCACTTCTGATGTCTAGCAGGAAAGAAGTTCTTCCCTTTAAGTTACATTTTTTATAGCACTTGTTCTATCTTTATATTGTTTTAATTTTTTTTAAATTTATTTATTGGGAAATTAATGTTTTACATTCAACAGTAAATACAATAGTTTGTACATGCATAACATTTCCCAGTTTTCCATATAACACTACAACCCCCACTAAGTCCTCTGTCATCCTTCTTGGATCTGTATTCTCCCTACCCTCCCACCCCAGAGTCTTTTACTTTGGTGCAATACTCCAATTCCAGTTCAGGTTCTACTTGCGTTTGCTCTTCTTCTGATATTGTTTTTCAACTTCTGCCTGAGAGTGAGATCATTTCATATTCATCCTTCTGTTTCTGTCTTATTTCACTTAACATGAATTTTTCAAGGTCCATCCACGATTGGCTGAAAACGGTGAAGTCACCATTCTTTATAGCTGAGCATTCCATTGTATATATCACAACTTGCTCAGCCACTCATCTGTTGTTGGACACCTGGGTTGCTTCCAGGTTTTGGACATTATAAATTGTGCTGCTAAGAACATATGTGTACACAGATCTTTTTGGATGGGTGTGTTGGGTTTCTTAGGATCTATCCCCAGGAGAGGAATTGCAGGGTCATAGGGCAGGCCCATTTCTAGCCTTCTGAGAGTTCTCCAGACTGTTCTCCACAGAGGTTGGACAAATTTACATTCCCACCAGCAGTGCAGGAGGGTTCCTTTGACCCCACACCCTCTCCAGCATTTGCTGCTGTTACCTTTTCTGATGTATGGCATTCTCACAGGAGTTAAGTGGTATCTCATTGTCTTTATTTGCATTTCTCTGACAATCAGAGACTTGGAGCATTTTTTCATGTGTTTCTCAGCCTTTTGGATCTCTTCTGTGAAGAATATTCTGTCCATATCCTCTCCCCATATTTGGATGGGGTTATTTGTTGTCTTGCTGAGATTTGCAAGTTCTTTATATATTCTGGTTATTAGCCTCTTGTCTGATATATGGCATGTAAAGAACTTCTCCCATTCTGTGAGGGGTCTCTTGGTTTGGGTATTGGTTTCTTCTGCTGTGCAGAAGCTTTTTAATTTGATATAGTCCCATAGGAATGTGTTTGCCTTAGTCTTCTTTGTGATTGGATTCGTTTCATTGAAGATATCTTTAAAATGTATGTGGAAAAGAGTTCTGCCAGTATTTTCTTTTAAGTATCTGATAGTTTGTGGCCTAACATCCAAGTCCTTGATCCACTTGAAATTTACTTTTGTATTTGGTGAAATATAGTGGTTCAGTTTCATTCGTCTGCATGTTTCAACCCATTTTTTCCAACACCATTTGTTGAAGAGACTCTGCTTTCCTCATTTAATAGTGTGGGCACCTTTGTCAAAGATTAGATGTCCATAGGAATGGGGGCTTAATTCTGGGCTCTCAGTTCTATTCCACTGGTCAGTATGTCTATTCATGTTCCAGTGCTAAGCAGTTTTGATGACAATGGCCCTATAATACAATTTGAGATCTGGGAGTGTGATGCCTCCAGTTCTGCTCTTTCTTCTCAAGATTGTTTTGGCAATTCTAGATCTTTTCTGGTTCCAGATAAACATCTGTGGCATTTGTTCTATTTTCCTAAGAAATGTGGTTGGGATCTTGATGGGGATAGCATTAAATTTGTAGATGGCTCTGGGTAGTCTATTCATGTTGATGATGTTAATTCTTCCAACCCATGAACATGGAATATCTTTCCACTTCTTAGTGTCTTTTTCAATTTCCTTGAGAAGTGACTCATAATTTTTAGTATACAAGTCTTTCACATCTTTGGTTAAGTTTATTCCTAGATATTTGATTGTTTTTGTTGCTATAGTAAAAGGAATTGATTTCTGGATTTCAACTTCTATCTTAATGTTTGTATAGAGGAATGCAGCTGATTTTTTAAAAAATATTTTATTTATTTATTTAAGAAAGGATTAATTAACAAAACCATAGGGTAGGAGGGGTACAATTCCACACAATTCCCACCACCCAATCTCCATATCCCACCCCCTCCCCAGTAGCTTTCCCATTCTCTATCCCTCTGGGAGCATGGACCCAGGGTCATTGAGGATTGCAGAAGGTAGAAGGTCTGGCTTCTGTAATTGCTTCCTCGCTGAACATGGGCGTTGACTGGTCGGTCCATACTCCCAGTCTGCCTCTCTCTTTCCCTAGTAGAGTGTGTCACTGGGGAAGCTGAGCTCCAGGACACATTGGTGGTGTCTTCAATCCAGGGAAGCCTGGCTAGTATCCTGATGGCATTTGGAACCTGGTGACTGAAAAGAGAGTTAACATACAAAGCCAAACAAATTGTTGAGCAATCATGGACCCAAAGCTTGGAATAGTGGAGAGGAAGTGTTAGGGAGGGTACTCACTGCAAACTCTAGTATACTTCTGCTTTCTTACTTTGGTGCCATACTCCAAACTCAGTCAATTTCTGCTTTGCGTTTCTACTTCTTTTTTTTTTTTACATGCATAACATTCCCCAGATTCCCATTTAAAAATACAACCCCCACTAATTCATTCATCATTTTTCATGGACCTGTATTCTCCCCACCCACCCACCCACCTACCCCAGAGTCTTTTACTTTGGTGTAATACTCCAATTCCATTTCAGGTTCGACTTGTGTTTTCTTTTCTAATCTTGTTTTTCAACTTCGGGCTGAGAGTGAGATCATCCCGTATTCATCCTTCTGTTTCTGACTTATTTCACTCAACATGATTTTTTCAAGGTCCATCCAACATCGGCTGAAAACGGTGAAGTCACCATTTTTTACAGCTGAGTAGTATTCCATTGTGTATATATACCACAACTTGCTCAGCCACTCATCTGTTGTTGGACACCTTGGTTGCTTCCAGGTTTTGGCTATTACAAATTGTTGCAGCTGATTTTTTAATGTTAGTTTTGTAGCCTGACACCTTATTGTATTGCCTGATGATATCCAAAAGCTTCTTGCTGGATTCCTTAGGTTTTTCTGTGTATACTATCATGTCATCTGCAAATAAGGAGAGTTTGACTTCTTCTCTTCCAATCTGTATGCCTTTAATTCCTTGGTCCTGCCTGATTGCTATGGCAAGAACTTCCCACACTATGTTGAATAGTAATGGTGATAGTGGGCATCCCTGTCTAGTACCTGATCTGAGTGGAAATGCTTGCAGTTTTTTACCATTGAGTATGCTGTTGGCTGTAGGTTTGCTATATATAGACTCCATTATCTTGAGTAATTTTCCATCTATTCCCATTTTTTGTAGTGTTTTGATCATAAGGGATGTTGTATTTTGTCAAAGGCTTTCTCTGCATCTATTGATATGACCATGTGGTTTTTTTGTCTTGCTTTTGTTAATGTGGTGGATCACATCGATTGATTTACATATGTTACTTAAACCAACCTTGCATGCCTGGGATAAACCCCACTTGGTCATGATGAACAATCTTTTTAATATACTGCTGTATCCTGTTGGGTAGAATTTTGTTCAGTATTTTAGCATCTATGTTCATCAGAGATATTGGTCTATAGTTTTCTTTTTTGGTTGTGTCCCTGTCTGCTTTTGTTATCAGAGTGATGTTGGCTTCATAGAAGCTGGAAGGGAGTACTCTAGTGTATTCAATCTTCTGGAAGACTTTTAAAAGTAGAGGTATTCGTTCTTCTTTGAAGGTTTTGTAGAATTCATGTGTAAAACCATCTGGTCCAAGACTTTTATTTTTGGGAAGATTTTTGATAACTGTTTCAATTTCATTAGCTGTGATGGGCCTGTTCATGTTATCTACTTCCTCTTTACTTAGTTTTTTTAAGTTGGTAGATATCTAGGAAATCATCCATTTCTTCCAGGCTCTCTAGCTTGGTGGCATATAGTTGTTCATAGAAGCCTCACATGATATGTTGAATTTCTGCGGTGTCTGTTGTGATATCTCCTCTTTCATTTACTATCTGATTTATTTGGGTCTTCTCCCTTTTGTGTTTTGTGAGTCTGCCTAAAGTTTTGTGGATTTTATTCACTCTTTCGAAGAACCAACATTTACTTCTGTTGATCTTTTGTATGGTTTTTGTATTCTCAATGTTATTGATTTCTGCCCTAACTTTAATGATTTCTGTCCTTCTGGTTGCTTTAGGGTTCCTTTGTTGTTTTTCTTCTAGGTCTTTAAGATATGCAATCAGGCTGTTTTTTTGTGCTTTTTCTTGTTTCCTACTGTGTTGTTGTATAGCTATGAACTTCCTTCTCAGTACTGCCTTAGCTATGTCCCAAATATTTTGATAGCTTGTGTCTTCACTTTCATTGAACTCTCAAAAACATATTGATTTTCCTTGATTTCCTCTTTGACCCAGAAATTGGTAAGAAGTGTACTGTTTAGCTTCCACATTTTGGGACTATTACTAATCTTTTGTTGATTGTTAAGTGTTAGCTTGATTCCATTGTGGTCTGAGAAGATGCTTGGGATTATTTCAATGCTCTTGAATTTGCTGATGCTGTCTTTGTGGCCTAATATATAGTCTATCCTTGAGAATGACCCATGTGGATTTGAGTAAAATGTGTATTCCAGTTTCTTGGGATGAATGACTCTGAAATTGTCCAATAGTTCTAGTTAATCTATCTCTTTGTTTAGCTCCCTTATATCTTATTGCTTTTCTGCCTGGATGATCTGTCAAGTTGAGAGAGTGGGTGTTGAAGTCCCTTACTATGACTGTGTTGCTGTTAATATATTGCTGTAGCTCTTTCAGTAGAAGTTTGATGTATTTAGATGGCTTCTCATTGGGTGCATAGATGTTAATAATTGTTTAATCCTCTTGATTGACTGATCCTCTGAGCATTAAGTAGTGTCCATTCCTATCTTTTTTAATATTTTCTAATTTAAAGTCTATCACGTCAGATATGAGAATAGATGTTCCTGTCCTTTTTTGTGGGCCATTGGCTTGTATGATTGTTTTCCATCCTTTCACTTTAAGTCTGTGTTTGTCTTGTTGAGTTAGGTGGGTTTCCTGTAGACAGTATATTGTTTGGTTGTGTTTTCTGATCCATCTTCCTACTCTGTGTCTTTTAATAGGTGAATTCAGGCCATTGACATTTATTGATATCAAAGATTGAAGTTTTTTTTAAGTATTTTATTTATTTTATTTTTGAAAGAGATGCAGAGAGAGAAAGACACAGAGAAACACCAGAGCACTGCTCAGCTCTGGCTTTTGGTGGTGCGGGGGATTGAATCTGGGACTTCGGAGCCTCAGGCATGACAGTCTCTTTGCATAACCACTATGCTATCTACCCCCCAAAGATTGAAGATATTTTAACGCCATTCTTGTAGAGCTTTAGGGTGTTCTGTTATATGGCTTGTTTATCGTGGTCTGACTCTATAGGAGACCTTTCAGAACTTCTTTTTGGGAAGGTTTGGTGATAGTTGATTCCTTCAACTGTTACTTGTCTGAGAAGGTTTTTATGCCTCCATATAGTCTGAATGACAGTCTAGCAGGATATAGTATTCTTGGTTGAAAGCCTTTCTCATTGAGCACTTGATAGGTATCTTGCCATTCTCTTCTGGCCTGTAGTGTTTTTGTGGAGAATTCTGCTGCTAATCTTATGGTTTTCCTCTGTAGTTGACTCTGTTTTTCTCTTGCATCATTCAGGATCCTTTCTTTATCCTTATTCCTTTCCAGTCTAAATATGATGTGTCTTTGTGTCTTTAAGTCTGGGTTAATTCTGTTTGGGATCCTCTGGGCTTCTTGAACTTTATGTCTTTGATGTTGTCTAGACTAGAGAAGTTTTCAGCTATTATGTCTTGAAGAATGCTTTCTTCCTCTCCCTCTCTTTTTTCCTCTGGTAAGCCAATAATGCGTATATTGTTTCTTTTGAAGTCATCCCATAGGTCTCTGTTTTTGTTTTCAGCATCTCTTAATCTCTTTTTGAGATCTTTTACTTATTTTTTAGTTGTCTCTAATTCGTCCTTGATTTTGCTAATTCTGTCTTCAGCCTCATTTATTCTGTTTTCTCTCCCCTGTACTATTCTTTGGCATTCATATATTTTGTTTTCCTGTTCTTATACTGTTTTAGCTTGTTCAGCTAGTTGTGTTCTTAGCTCATATATTTCAGCTTTCAGTTCTCTAATAACCTTGAGATAGTTAGTGTTTTCTTCCATTTGTTGTTCTTTCATTTGTTGTTCCTGTATTTCTGATTACAATTCTTTCAAACTCTTTACTCACTCCTGTGATTTGGATGTTGACCTCATTATTTTGTGCTTCACCCTTTGAGTGTCTTTTAGGTTGACTCTTGTCCTGGTTCATTTCTCCAATATTTCTTATTGTTGGTTTAACCATTTTATATAGTATGTTATGAGGTCCCTCTCTCAGTACTTTTCAAATTCCTGATCACTATTTCCTGGATTGACTTGTGTCTAAGTAAGGTAATTAAAGGGTTCACAGTTGTGGAAATTGACAGTTGTTTCAATAGTATTTTAATCCCTGAGTTGGAGCTCAGTGGCTTAAAAGCCTCTTTTGTTCATTTTCTTCCCTGTAGGCTATGGGAAACTGAGGGTTTTTAAACTATAAGTAGGCTTCTTAGCTTAATCACTGACTCCTGATCAAGAGATAAAGCAGGGTGTGGCAGAGATAATCCAGTGATTATGCAAAGAGACTCTTATAGCTGCACTGCTATACCAAGGAGGTATAAGTCTTCTCCTGAGTTTCCTGGTTAGATCTCTGTCCCCTGGTGTCTCTCCCTGCTGCTGCTCCAGGTTCTGAGGGCAGTAGCAATGGAGACTCAGAGTTGCACTTGGTGAGTCTCCAGGGAGTCCTCTCCTCTCTTTAGCCGTCCCCTTCTTGGTGGAACAGACTGGAGGTGGTGTCTCAACTGATAAACTGCCTGACTGTTACCAGCCACTTAATCTATCCCATGGCTCCTCTCTGTCCACCAGCCACACCATGTGTTTGCACTCACCTGTGATTTGGTGGGTCCTTGAAGTTGTTCTAGTTCTGTCTTATTTCAGTCCCAGGTGGTCTCCTTTGGTATTGCTAGTTGATCCATTTAATTTTTTTTATTATCTTTATTTACTGGACAGACAGCCATAAATAGAGAGGGTAAGGGGAGATAGAGAGGGAGAGAAAAGGAGACACCTGCAGCACTGTTTCACTATTCAAAAGCTTTCCCCCTGCAGGTAGGACCCGGGGGCTCAAACCTGGGTCCTTGTGCATTATGACATGTGTGCTCAGTCAGGTTTGCCATACCACCTGGCTCCACACTAGCTATGTGTTATCCTTTGGAGAATTATTTATTCTTATGAAGGCAACATCTGGTATGCTCAAATGAGTAATAAATATCTTCACCATTACCAAAATGGATGTCCTTTTACAAAATTTCAGGAGCATAACCCTATTCTATTTGAATTTCTTGTCCCAATATAAAGCTAGATCACCTAGTAGAGAATTGGACTCATAGGCCTCAGGTTTCTAGTTCAGTCACCAATAGTGCATGTACCAGAGTGATGTTCTGTCTTTTCTCTCTTTTATGTGAAGCTCTCATATTTGATACATGAAATCAATATTTAAAAATATTTTAAAACTGGATCTCTCTGTATGAGGAAGGAATACATTAGGGTTTGGAATGCTCAGTTCTTCTGATCCAAAGGCAAAAACTGTTGAAATTGATTTAAAAATATAAGATTGCAGTGGAAAAAGCATCCTTACACCAAGGGGCAGAGGTCCACCTGAAAACTTTTGATTACCTGAGCACTCTCTTTAGACCCACTTTCATAGGATCTATCTCTGTGCTATTGAGTGATAATGAGCTGACCTTTCTGGAATGGTCAACTAGAGGAAACCATTTTTCCAATGCTGCATTAATTTACAGTCTGTAACTGTGATTGACATTGTTTTCCAGATTCATTATTTTTATTTTCCTTTGATTTCAACATTCCAACTTTTCATTTTTAGTTACTTCACAATTTAAATGTGAATTACTTATAAAAATATTGATGGAGTCCTAAATTCTTTGCTGTAGCCTCTGTCAGATCCCATTATTATAACCCAGCTCAAATTTACCTGGGAGTTTAGATAAATGATGTTCATTAATCCCCAGTGCACTCGTCTAAGAATGTACTTTGCTTGATGGAATTCCATATCTTTAAAAAAATATTGGCAGGAGTAGGAAGATGGCAGAGCTGTGACTAAGCTCTGTGAAATGGAGACAGCAGGGGCAACAACAACCAAGGGAGCTACACAAACCATCAGAGCAATCAGTGAAACCCAGAAAACCCAGAAATAAAAGGAGAGAAGCCCGGGGGACACTGGAGCTGAGATAAGAGCATCTTAGAGGTACAGATCTCTTTCTCAAAGGGTTCAGTGCTTCGCAACCAATTGGACCCTAGACAGAACTAAGAAATAAAACTGCACTTGAAATCTACTCTAAACAAAGTCTACTGGGCTTGTTTCCCCTCACCAGGAACCCACAATGCTTCCAGAGACCTACCCTGGTGGCCCACAGTCTCTCAACAGGAGTGGACACATCTAGGAAAGGAGCTGGCCCACACACACCAGCATTCCAGGGACCACAGTGTGACTGCCTGAAGCTGAACTCTGGGTGTGACATATCCCTGCCATTCCTAACCAACCATCCATATCTGAAACCTCAACACAATCTGATATCTTGGCAACAGACAGAATGGGGAGATCGAAAAAATCCATACCAGGGCCAGGCAGTGGCACACATGGTTAAGTGCACACATTAGTCAAGGTGCTCAAGGTCCTAGGTTTCAGCTTCTGGTCCCCACCTGCAGGGGGAAAGCCTTACAAGCAGTGAAGCAGGTCTGCAGGTGTCTCTTTGTTTCTCTTCCTCTCTATTCCCCTCCCCTTTCAATGTCTGTCTCTATCCAATAATAAATAAATAAAATATTAAAAAAAAAAGAAATCCGACGGGGGTAGATAGCATAATGGTTATGCAAAGGGACTCTCATGCCTGAGGTTCTAAAGTCCCAGGTTCAATCCCCTGCACCACCATAAGCCAGAGCTGAGCAATGCTCTGGTGTTTCTCTCTGTGTCTTTCTCTCTCTGCATCTTTCTCAAAAATAAAATAAATAAAATACTTTAGTGGCCTGGGAGGTGGTGCAGTGGGTAAAGCTTTGAACTCTCAAGCATGAGGTCGTGAGTTCGATCCCTGGCAGCACATATGCCAGAGTGATGTCTGGTTCTTTCTCTCTCCTCCTTTCTCATAAATAAATAAAAATCTTTTTTAAAAAATGAAATCCATAGCAACAGCAAATCAAGAGAAAAGTCCAGAAAAAAGTGAGGTTGTCTTCTTTGTATCCTCTTGGATGAAACTTGAGGACATCATGTTGAATGAGATAAGCCAAGAAGAGAAAAAAATGAGTATCAGATGATCTCACCTTTTTAGTGGGACTTAATAAAATAGGGGTATTTTTCAGTTTTTCTGTATTAGTATTAAGATCAAAACTATGAGTGACAGATAAGCCCCAAGACAGTGTCTTTACCAAGATAAAAATTTGTCTCATATTTATAAATCTGAAGTAAAGGGTTAATAGGGAACAATACTTACTGGGTCTCAGATTCTTTCTATCTTATGCTTTACTATTTATGATCATATCATGGCCAAGGTTACCTCTTGGTTCTGATGGGTGTTCTTTGATCTTAGTTCACTTTTTAAAGGTTTTTTTAATTTATTTAAAAAAGGAGACATTAACAAAACCATAGAATAAGAGGGGTACAACTCCACATAGTTCCCACCACCAGATCTCTGTATCCCATCCCCTCCCCTGATAGCTTTCTTACTCTTTATCCCTCTGGGAGTATGGACACAAGGTCATTGTGGGATGCAGAAGGTTGAAGGTTGAGGTGGTACGCGTTGCATTGATTAGGTTGGGATCAGCGGATGCAATATTATTTGGTATGAATTGAGAGAAGCATGCAGGAAAGTGAGCCCCACCCTAAGGTTCCAGGACTGGGGGAAATACAGGCTCTGTAGTGGAAATGTGAGGTTCCTGCTATCTTAGGGCTTAAGGAGACAATAGATAGTTATTATTATAATCACATTGTTTGGTAATTGGGTTAACTTTGAAAATCCCTTTGTTAGGATTTGCTGTATAATACCCAACATCACTATAATTTATGTCCTTTGACATTATTTGTATATAGCTGTGCCACTGGTTGCTTCTGTTCTGCCTGGTGTAGTCTTTTGAGAGAGTCAACATATCAAAGACTCAGCCCATGTATTAAAAAGACTGAGTCTGTGCTTTAAAAAGTTTGAGACATACAATCAATTTCCCCCTTTCATATTAATTAAATAGAGATTTATATGACTACAAATTAATAGGAGTGTACATAAATACCATTCCCACCACTGAAAGACTGTGGCCCATCCCCCACCCCACCTCCTGCTGCCCAGGGAAGCTGAATAGATCCTCAGCCTCACCACAGGGTTTTTACTTTGGTGCTCTACTCCAGATTTAGTCAAATCCTGCTTTTAGTTTCCCTTTCTGTTCTTCTTTCTCAAGTTCTGTTGATGAGTGGGATCATCCCATACTCATCTTTATCTTTCTGACTTAGCTCACTTAACATAATTCCTTCTAGCTCTGTCCAAGATGGGTCAGAGAAGGTGGGTTCATTGTTCTTGATAGCTGCATAGTATTCCATTGTGTATACATACCACAGCGTTCTCAGCCACTCATCTGTTGTTGGGCACCTGGGTTGCTTCCAGAATTTAGCTATTATGAATTGTGCTGCTATGAACATAGGTGTATCTTTTTGGTTGGGTGTTATGGAGTCCTTGGAGTACATTTCCAGGAGAGGAATTACTGGGCCATATGGAAGGTCTATGTCTATCCTTGTGAGAGTTCTCCAGACTTCTCTCCACAGAGATTGGTCCAATTTACATTCCCACTAGCAGTGCAGAAGGGTTCCTCTGTCCCCACAGCCTATCCAGTATTTGTTGCTGCTGTCCTTTTTGATGTATGCCATTCTTTCGGGGCTGAGGTGGTATCTCAATGTTGTCTTTATTTGTATTTCTCTGACAATCAGTCACCTGGAGCAATTTTTCATGTGTTTGTTAGCCTTTTGGATCTCTCCTGTAGTGAATGTTCTGTTCATATTCTCTGCCCATTTTTGAATGGGGTCATTTGCTTTTTTATTGCTAAGTTTACTGAGCTCTTTGTATATTTTGGTGATTAGTCTCTTCTCAGATGTATGGTATGTGAAGATCTTCTCCCATTCTGTGAAGGGCCTCCTTGTATGTGTGATAGTTTCTTTTTAGTTCATTTTCTAGCCAGATGGAAGGAGGGGAGGTTGAGACTTAAGAGAATAGTCCCCCTTAAAAGAAAGATAAAATTACTCTGGGACATTTGAAATTTTCTGTAACTCCTGAGGGGAGTATAACCTTATTTGACAGGACAGGGAGTAATTGCTAGGGGAGAGGGAGATACAGAGGGAGAGATAGACACCTGTAGTAGTTGCTTCAACACTACTGTAGCTTCCCCCCAGCAGATGGGGATTGGAGGCTTCAAACCTAGGTCCTTGCACGTGGTAATGTGTGTGCTTAGCCAGGTGTGGCACTGCCTGGCCCCCAGTTCTGCTTCCCCCCTTTTTTTCTAAAGGACATTTATTGTTCCTATTACTTTTCTTTATTTTAAAAATATTTTTATTTATTTATTATCAAGGGGAGGAGGAGAGAGAGATGGAGAGACACCTGCAGCCCTGCTTCATCACTCATGAAGCTTTCCCCCTGCAGGTGGGACTGGGGACTTGAACCTGGGTCTTTTGTGCATTGTAATGTGAATGCTTAACCAGGTGCGCCACCATCTGGCCCCAACTTTTATTTCTTTGTTTGGGGGATTAATGGTTTACAGTGAAATACTGTAGTTGGTACATGTGTAACATTTCTTAGTTTTCCAAATCGCACTCTAACCTTTTTTTAAAATTTTTATTTATAAAACAGAAACATTGACAAAACCATAAGATAAGAGGGGTACAGCTTCGCACAGTTCTCACCATCAGACCTCCGTATACCATCCCCTCCACTGATAGCTTTCCTATTTTTTAACCCTCTGGGAGTATGGACCCAAGATCATTGTGGTATGCGGAAGGTTGGAGGTCTGGCTTCTGTAATTGCTTCCTCACTGAACATGGACGTTGACAGGTCAATCCATACTCCTAGCCTGTCTCTCTCTTTCCCTAGTGGGGAAGGGCTATAGGGAAGCGGAGCTCTAAGTCACATTGGTGGGGTTGTCTGTCCAGGACACTCTAACCTTTTAAAGACACATAGGCACACAATAATTTTGAACAGAGAAAAGATAACAAGTAAAATTAATAGTTTGAAAATTGTGTACATGGCTATTATTCATTTTCTTTCCTTCAGGCAATTCTAAAAGAATAATATACTTTCATTTAGAGCAGTGGTAAGATAATATTTGAAGATGATTGGTGCTTTGTTCTTATTTTGTCATCTATTTATAACTTTATTTTTATTTATTTATTCTTTTTTGGATAGGACAGAGAGAAATCAAGAGAGGAGAGACAGAGAGGTGGAGAGAAAGATAGACACCTGAAGACCTGCTTCGCCACTTGCAAAGTGACCATTTGCAGGTTGGGAGCTGGGGGCTTGAACTGGGATCCTTACACTGGCCCTTGCTCTTTGCCATGTGCACTTAACCTTCTGCACTACCACCCAGCTTCCTCTATTTGTAGTTTTAGAACACAGGCAGATGCCACAGACAGATATTCAGGCAGACAAACACACACAAGAGAGTTTAAAAAAAAAGATAAATTAAATGATTTTTCAAATGAAATCTATATGATTTAAATCTCAAAACAAGAAATCTAAATGTATAAATAAAAATATGGACAGAATGACAAGTTTTTTGATACTCATGTTGTTGTTGTGGGGTTGTTATAAAGCACAAGGAAACCCACAAAGAAGTTAAGTTGAGCTTCCAAAAGCTCAAATATCCTTTGCGAGAAAAAAAATGCCATGTTATGTCTAACTTACTGGGTTTAATGTTGATCGTCTTTCAACATGTATATATGTCTCCATGCACTTGGAATGGTGCGATTAAAAATTATTCACGTTTTTGGTGAAAGCATCACATTTTTGAATTGACCAGTGTTTTTTCACATGGAAAATTACAGATTTTTGTAAGCCTCAAGTAATTCTGGAAAATTTTTTTTAAGTCTGGGTTTTTGCAAAGCATTCTAATGTGTTAAAAAATTACTAGGTTTTGTGTCTTGGGGAAAAATAGTATGCTGATGAACAATGTTATTGTTTTCAAATTAATGGAAAAAATTCCATACTGTGTCTGAACTGGAGACTATGGAAAGCAAAACCAGTAAGTGAGCTGACTGTGGACAAGAAGGGACTATAGGTTTGTGTGGTCTCATCTATTCCTTTGATTTACTTCTATAAATGTTTTGTTTCTGGAGCATACAGTCTGTACTTAAAAGACAATTTTGATTTTCTGTTCCTTTGGTTTTTTTTTTAAATTTATTATCTTTATTTATTGGATAGAGATTGCTAGTAATTGAGAGGAAGGTGGAGAGAGACAGAGAAACACTTGCAGCCCTGCTTCACCACTCACAAAGCTTTCCCCCTGTAGGTAAGGACTGGAGGCTTGAGCCTGGGTCCTTGAGCATTATAACATGTGCACTCAACCAGATGTGCCACCACTCAGCCCCAACTGTTTCTTTGTTTTTGACTCATACAGAGACAGGCTAGAAACAGTCTGTACTACATTAGAAATAGTCAAATAAATGAATAGACTCATGAATCCTTCCCCCCAAATAATGACTACCTAAAATATTTACTACAGTATTTAAAAATTTATAACTCATGCATTTTTGCAACATATGTGCTCAACCAGGTGTGCCACCACCTGACCCTTAGCTCATGTATTTTTATATGGGTAAATTTCTAGAAGGATCTACTTGAATGGCAAATCCTGTCATGGGTTCTGGTTAGTACATACCCCTCTGACCTCAGAGTGATGGTCTATCCCAAGACTGGTAGGTCCTGGGTTCAAGAATCTATGGAGATCATACTGCTCACTTAGGCCTGAGGTGTCCATAGTGATACCTTGAGGATATTAAAAGCATATAAACTGATAACCTTGAGGCTCTTGTGACAGTGCCAGTGTCATTACCTTATCTTTGTGTACCTCTCTGTTGTTTCTCTTCTCTCTCTCTCTCTCTTTTTTTTTGTTGTTGGTGCTGTGTATGCTGAGAATTCCTCCTCCCCCCTTCATTGATCTTGCTTGCTGGGCAGATTCTTCTTTTATTTATTTATTTTTATTTTTATGGAAGTCAATCAGTTTGTTCATTTTCTGTGCCTATTCTTTTTTTCCTTATCTTTTCTGCCTGTGTTCCAACATCTGGAATCTTTCCATTTTTTTCTTTTTACAGGCCTTTCTATTTTTTGTTGTTTCTCAAAAGTTCTCACATTTTTACTTGTAAGCTAATTTCCTTCCTTTCCTTTCTCTAATGCAGTTAAGATTGTGAGAGTGGACCACCCATGTCAAAGTCCTCTTCTGGCCCTCTAAGAAACATAATGTTCCAGGGGGGCACTTATTCTCCCGTGGAGCTTTACTCAGACTAATATTTCCAATATATAGCACTTTAATAATCTTGGCATTCCCAGAAGCTTACTTCATCCATCTTTAATACAAATTACATTTCTGTCAACACAACCTGATGCTGATAAATGTGCATAAACAAGTGGCCTGAGGTATAGCTGATTTATTGCAATACTTGTTCTAAGTATTTGAAATATCTAAAAAAAATTTTACACCTCGTTCTGTGTTGCCATCTCCCTAAAAACCAACCTTATTCTAGGTCTGTTTTATTTTGTAGCAAAGCAGACAGCAGAATTTAAGAGTGTCTAAAATCTTGCTGCCATGCAGTAGAAATGAGACATGCAGATCAGTGGCCTGGTTAACATCCTGATGCATAATTCCTTTTCTCTGCAGGCTGGTTACTTATCTGGGATGCTGGTGCCTGTTGGAGTTGGGATAGCTGGAGCCTTGTTCATCTTGGGAGCACTGTACAGCATTAAAATTATGAATCGCCGGAGAAGGAATGGCTTCAAAAGGCATAAAAGAAAGGTATGCAGCAGCAAGCCCCAATTAGTTTCAGAACATTCTTTGCTCCTCTAATTTGCTTAGTAAAGCACACAGGGCTTAATGGTGCATGAACAATATTGACATGCCCAGTGGTTCAGATTAGCTACTGCAGATACTTCCTCTGCTTGGTCTGGTCTGTCAGTGTATCTTTCAAAGGAGGCCTGTTTCTTAGCTTTGTTATATGGAAGAGTTTAATGCTTTTGTGTTTTCTTTTCTTCCAGCAGAGAGAATTCAACAGCATGCAAGATCGAGTGATGCTCTTAGCTGACAGCTCTGAAGATGAATTTTGAATTAGACTGGAGTTTAATCGGGATATTTGACAATGTTAATATTTTAGTTGTTATGGGGAAGCAGTACAGAACAACATTCTGCCGCTATTGCTGCTGTCAGATCATTATTCCCTTATGCTGGGTAGTAGAGTTTTCTCTTGTACTGAGCAGAAAGGCATGTTGTATACTAAATGTAGGATGAAGTGTTTGTTTTTACCCTGTAGTGAATTTTCCACAACCACAGGCAACAACTCATAAGTATGCAGCATATGTGTTGTTCAGTAGGAATTGCTAGGTTAGGTAGGATAAATATTTTGTATTTTTCCACAGAGTATTTTCTTTGGTTTGGAATACCTGCACTAAGTATACTAGTTATGGCTGCCAAGACATGCTTGACTCTACAACACAATTCTTTAACAAAGAGTAATTTGCAGTTATTGTTCTTTACTGACTTGATTAGGCTCATTGGTCAAGGTGCATACTCCATTTGCATCACAACTAGCAGCAACTCAGGATGAAATACTTTTCATCCAGATCTTTCAGCATATTAGAGTTATATCTAGATCTGTATGTATCTTGTATTATGTATATTAACCTCCCAGTTTTATTATTTCCTTTTCTGTTCTCTTTATTGGCAAGGAAAAACAATGCACCAGAAATAACATTAAATTGGTTCTTAGTCTCGATAGAATCTTGCCTTCTTATATAGGGTAATGGAGTCCAGTAGGTCTATCAATAGAAATACATGTTTAGCATTAAGAGATCATTTACTGTATCATCCAACTTCGTCAAGAAGAATTGAGAAAGAACTCAAGAAGAAAATGAGGGTAGGCAATGGCGGGGGACATTTGGCTCTGCCACTTGGCTCTGATTGCATAGCCACTGCTCTGAATTAGTTGGAGCACTGCTTTTCTGTGCCCATGGTCTTGGCTGTGGGATGACTGGGTCACCACTGGACTTTATTTGACTTTATTAGGAAAACATTCATTCTGCAGTAGAAGCAGGCTCAGTGATCAAAGGCCTGGCACTGATGGGTTATACAAAACCCTCTTCTCTCAGGGCGTCTTGTTTCAGGGATGTTGGATTATGTTAGGTTATATCTTACTCCTCTTGGCTGTAACTCCTTGCCATATCTTTTGAATTTGGGTACTTGGGACTTTCAACAAATTCAGTTGTGGGGTCAAAACTTATTTCCATGAAAGAATAAAGATTACTAATAGTTGTACTGTGGAGAACTAAGTTGTTTATATATTAGATCAACTATGTTCTACCATATTTAAGATGTACTGCTGTTATTCCTTGTAGTGATTGTGTGACATGCTTTTTCTCCTAGTTGACTGAAGACAGAACTGAAACTGAGAAGTGAAATTATCTGGGCTGAATGACTCAGCTGGTATGCTAATTTGGACCGTTTTTCCAACTTTCAGTAGAACCACAATTTTTATTGGTTGGTTCAGATTATTAAGAGAATCTGAAAAGTTTGTCATGTTCTAAAGAAAACCCAGAGTGCTGGTCTGTGGTGATGGTGTAGTCTTGATTCAAAGTAGTAAATCAGGTGCTGATATGAGTTTCCCTAGGGGAAGACATCTGGATACTCATTTTTGAACATTAAAAACCAGGTATCAAGGGTGAACAAAATAGTTCACTTGGATAGTGTGCTGCTCTGCCATGTATGCAACCCAGGTTTGAGCCTGGCCCAACTACAGAGAAGGAAGCTTTGTGTTGTGTAGTCTCTCTCACTGTCTCACAGTCTCTGCCTTCTCTGTCTCTTTCTAAACAAACAAACAAAACCAAAGTCAAACAAAGCAAAACCAAAAATCAGCTCTTTAATTTAACAACAAAGCTAAGACATTTAACAGTGAAACAAAGCTTTCTGGAAAGGGGCTGGTAGCTGCAGCTTCAACTGAGCTGTTTAACACATCTCCCTAGCCCCGACTGCCCAATTGCAGGTATCCTAGCACAGGGACAGGGAATATACCTTTTTTTTCCCTTTTTTACCAGCTCAGCTCTGGTTTATGGTTCTTCTTCTAGCGTTTGCCCTTCTTCTGTAGCCAGTCAACAGGTCAGGTTGAAAGCTGTCAGGAGCTGCTTGTTGCTGGCTTTGAAAGTAACTGGGATCCATGTGGATTCAGTCGGCTAGGAAGGATCGTCAGTTTCCCCAATGAATGGGTACTCACAGGATGCACCACAAGAAGGTCGATCCAATGCATCCCATTGGTTTATGGTGGTGCTGGAGATTGAACCTGTGACATCAGAGCCTCAGGCACTAAAGTCATTTTGCATAACCATTATGCTATCTCTCCAGCCCAATATGCCTTTTTTGTATGTGTTTGGTACCAGGGATCAAACAAAGGATCTCACATATGCAAATTATGAGTTTTGCTGCTGAGCTCCATCTCTGGCCTGGAACTGTCTTATTCTGAGGGAGGTAGGGAAAGGAGTGGGGAGAGAAAGAATGAGAGTCCCAAGCCTGTTGACTTGTAAGAATCTCCTGGATCACTTGTCAAACACGCACATTGCAAAATACTGCTTTGGTCCTATTGAATCAAAGTCTCTAGGAGAGGAATTTGAGGTTCTCAGGAAGTTTGGAACCACAGCTGGACTAGTAGCTCACTGAGAACAGTTTTTCTAGTAAAGAGGCAAAGAAGAACAGGCCTCTAACTGAAGAGACCCTTTCCTTTGTTAGTTGTCCAATAGACTACGTCTGTTGTAGTGAAGAAAGGAAAATGGAAGATAGAAGGTCTGTGGATGCTATTAGAAAAAGTGTAGAATGCTGTGATAGAAAGGAAAGCATTGCTTCTCCTTCAGAAGAAAGTACTTGGGGCTCGGGCAGTGGCGCAGTGGGTTAAGCACATGTGGCGCTAAGCGCAAGGACTGGAGTAAGGATCCCGGTTCGAGCCCCCAGCTCCCCACCTGCAGGGGAGTTGCTTCATAGGCGGTGAAGCAGGTCTGCAGGTGTCTGTCTTTCTCTCCCCCTCTCTGTCTTCCCCTCCTCTCTCCATTTCTCTCTGTCCTATTCAATAACAAACAACATCAACAATGGCAATAATAATAACCACAACCAGGGTACAACAACAAAGGCAACAAAAGGGGAAAAAATGGCCTCCAGGAGCAGTAGATTCATGGTGCAGGCACCGAGCCCAGCAATAACCCTGGAGGAAAAAAAAAGTTAAAAAAAAATAAAAAGAAGAAAGTACTTTATTTTTTTTAAAAAAGTCTGTCACTTTTTCCCCTCCCATAAGCTGATTCTTTCAGTAGCCACTGGCTTGATTTATATGCAATATTTGGAGTTGATTAGTATCCCAGGGAGACACATTCTCTTAGAGATGCCTTAGCCTTGGATTCAGCTCATAAACTTGCCTGAGACACAGTCTTCCAGAAATATTTCCTTAAAGTTATCTGAATCTCTTACACAGGTCAAAAAACATTGTGGAGAAATTTTGAAAGCACAGTTTTAGAACATCTTTCAAGTAGTTTCAGCACAATTAATTAAAGCTGGCTCTTCATTAGTAAAAAAAGAAAAACCCAACAGATTAAAGTCAAGATATTATAGAGCCATAGGAAAGAATGCAGAGGAATCTAGAGTACTCTTGTGCTGCTCTTTGTGTGTCTCTACATACCTTCTTTGTGTGGAAATTCAAATGAAACACCTTATTCAGAATCAGGCCTGCAGCTTGTGGGAGAAGTATCAAATCATCTATAGGCACTACGATTCTGTGGATATGAATAATCAATGTCCCTAACAGCTGCCCCCCCCCAAAAAAATATATAGCTTTTTGGAAACAAGATATATAATTTGGCAAGAGGTTTAGCAACTGTGGCCTTTTGGCAGGACAGACTTTATTATGGCTATAGGAAAATTTGAAAGGGCTGGGTTACAAATGAGAAAAAAAATGCATTTTTTAAAGAGTATGTGAAGACATGGTTGCAAGAGAAGAAATGTATACGAGGAGAAGATGAAAGAAATATCATGTACAAGGTAAATATCAAAAATAGCATACTATATTAGAATGTGCTAGAGAAGACCGATTCTAAATGACCTGATATTTAGTAAAATGATACAGGCAAATGAGAAAAATGCAAATGAGGTGGACCATTAGTTGGTACAAAGGCCATAAAAGCTATACAAACTCATTTGTCTTCATCCTCTCCATCAAAGAAAATTATGCTATACTAAGTGAACGAACAAGGGTGGAAGGAATTGAAGTTCAAGAGATAAGGAGATCAAAGGGTCTTGGTTACTTTAAATGAACTTAAAGTAGTTAAATACTCTTAGTTACACAGAATTCATGTGACTGGATATAAATTTCTAGGAATAGGAAATAATTTGAAGATAATAAAAATCTCTTTAATTTTTTTAAATTTAATTTTAGGGGTTGGGTGATGGTGCACCTGGTTAGGTGCACACATTACAGTGCGGAAGGTCCCAGGTTCAAGCCCCTCGTCCCCACTGTAGGGAGAAAGCTTTATAAGTAAAGAAGTAGGGGTGCCGGTGTCTCTCTGCCTCTTTCCCTCTCTGTCTTCCCCTCACCTTTCAATTTCTCTCTGTCTCTAACCAATAAAAAAATAAATAAAGATAATTATTTAAAAAATTAATTTTATTAGTCATTTAAAAATGACTGACAAGATTTTGGGATAAGAGGGGTACAATTTCATACAATTCCCACCACCAGAGTTCCATATCCCATCCTCTCTATTGGAAGCTTCCGTATTCTTTTTCCCTCTGAGGGTATAGACCAAAGATCTTTATGGGGTGCAGAAGGTGGGAGGTCTGGTTTCTGTAATTGCTTCTCCACTGGACATGGACATTGACATCTTGATTCATACTCCCAGACTATTTCTATCTTTCCCTGATCAAATAAGACTTTGAGGAGGTGGGGTTCCAGGACACATCGGTGAGGTAGTTTGCCCAGGAACGTCAGGTTGGCATCATGGTAGCACCTGCAAATTGGTGACTGAAAAGCATTAAAATATAAAGCAGAACAAATTGTTTAGTAAGCAGGAACCTAAGGGTAAGAAATTACCAGGTGAGATTTGGGGTCTTCATGTTGGAAGAAGATAGGAAGTCTATTTTAGCTATATTCTGATGGGCCCGTGACTTTGCTAATTTTTGCCTGGGCCAGACAGTTGACGTGCAAGTGGGCTAAAAGTATTGTCTGGGAGGATTGTGCCAGAGTTGGGAATAAGACTAGAAGGCTGAATCAGGACAGAGAGTAGATCTCAAATATGGGAAGAGTATATAAACACTGTTAACTGTAAACCTCATCAATCTGACCCAGGGCCCATGTTTATTCGTATTTAGCACAGTAGCCTGTGTAACCTCTGCATCCCTGTCAGTCTGAGCGCACATTTCATGGTCATAGCTAAGGAACATTCTAGGCTGCACACATTTTAGGACCAGTCTTCCTCAAATGGCACAGTATTTTGACCCAGCCTCTCTTCAGAGGGTGGGGCCATTTCTACCACTGTTATTTTACATTGAGGGTAATGTCCTGTAGAGGCCCACAAGAGGGTTTATGATGTTATTTCTGATAGAGATGGCCAATGATGGTGTAGAGAGATCTGTTAGAGGTCTAGGCCCATCATATCTGTGTGGGAATCCCAGGATTCCCTGACTAGGGCCCTGGATGATAGGGTGGCCTAGCATTGGTCAAAAGGGCCATCATTAAGAGTGTGCCAGTCTCTTGCCCTTATCCGACTTTTGTAGTCCTTACTTTATCTGATAGGGTCAGGCTTAGAGTGATTTAGTGAAGCGAAATATAAAGTAGATGAGGAGGGTATCTAGGTTTAAATAGACAATATTTGATTAAGTACTTTATGTTGTCCCTTTTAAGTCTTTCTACTTGTTTACTGCACTTATTGAGCTACAGTTGACTATTGTGTACTTTTACTTTAAGATATATATATCTTTCCCTAACTTTTGGATATATGTGCACATGTGCCCTATCTCAAAAATCCCTTACCTTTATAAGTGACACTACCATAAGATGTATGTCTCCTTTTTGAGGGGAAGAAGTTATTTGATTAATGACCTGCAGATGGACTGGAGAATCTATTGATAACGATTTGTTTAAATAATCCATGCAACTGATGACTGAATTCTGTTCCTTAGGTTCCTTAAGTTAATAGCATTTATAATTTAAGATACTATTAACTTTACATTGAGTTAACCTGTTTTGCATAGTAGGTGTACCTAATTCTCAATTAATCAACTCACATTATTATTAAGTATATAAAAGATAAAAGAAAAAAAATCCCCCCCAAAAGTAAAAGATAAAAGTGATGAAAGAAAGAAGGGAGGGTGAGAGAAAGAGGAACAGAGGAAAGAAAGAAATATCTTCAAGAAAACAGCAGGAAAAAAAAAAGAAACATTAATGCTTCTGTGTTCTAGTTTGCTTTAAAAACAAGGAGTTAAAAAAAAAAAAGCCTCTCAAGGCTTCTATTTAGTAAAAACAAAGACCTTGTTTTCCCTAATAAAAAAAGAACCATGATACAAGATGTAAACATTAATAATTTGTAATAGACTATAAATTCTCACCCTCAGATTCAGTCTCCTGACTTCTAATTCAAGATTGATTTTTCCAAGAGGGTAAAATTTTGTGAGGTGAAGATAAAGGAACTGAGAAGGAGAAATAGAAGAATTAAGTGCAGGAAGGCTATCCTCATACTTTCATTCTCAAAGTTCTAAGGTATGAAACACAATACAAGTAAAGTAGAAGGCACAGGCAGTGCTCATGTGGATTATGTTATAACATTTAAGATGGGAAGGTCATTTGCTTTGATCATAGGAGACGAATATTAGGCCAAAACACTGGGTTTTTAATAATTCGTGAATCATGTATTTCAATATTATCTTCCTAATTCAAAATAAAAGGAAGGGGACGATGACATTTGTAAGGTTTTCCTAATTTTTAACATTTTTTTTGTAACGGGGAGAGGGGTACAGTTGTTGACACATGGGTAAAATTTTTCATCTCACCATGATAGTGGTCTGCAAAACATTCTTACTCCAACCTATGTCCTCACCATCATGCACAAGGGTCTGAAAGCCATGTAACCCCACTCCCACCCTCCCCTGAATCCTTTGTTTTGGTGCAATACACTAAACAACTTAGCCACACAGTTTGTGTAATTTCAGATGATTTAATTACCAGAGAGACCAAAGTATACAATTAAGAAAGTGTAAGTACAGTTTTGCAAAACCATAAAGACATTTGGTTAACAGATGGATTCAAGTACTGTCTCTCACCACAAAGAATTTTGATCCAAAGTCTAATGATCATTTTCCTTTACATCCTTCTTTGTGTAACAAGTAAAGGAGAATAACAGAAATCAGAAGTGTTTTTCATTGTAGTTGGATCAATCACATCCTAAAAGTCTGTGTCAAGGGGAGTGAAGATGGTTAGAGATTACATTACTAGAAAACTAAGAGTATTGTAATGTCATTATTTCTTATGGAGTCAGTATTTCTTGAACGCCTTTTATAAATTTATTTTTTATTAGTGATTTAATAATGGCTTAGAAGATAACATTACAGGGATATAATTCCACACTACATCCACCACCAAAGTTTTGTGACTCCTTTACCCGCCACCCCCCCCCCCCCCACAACCTATCAATAACCACCATAGTCTTAAAGGCACTCACCAAGGTCTTAAAGGCAGTTTGTTTACTTCTGGATTGTTTGTTTCTGCAAGTTCACGTGTTTCAATTCCATATATTCCACATATGAGTGAAACTATTCAGTAGTTGTCTTTTACTTCCTTACTTGCTTTACTAACATAATCACTTACAGTTCCATTTATTTTTCCTGAAAGACACAATATCATATTTTTTACTTGCAGAGTAGTACTTCATTGAGGTCCCATAAGTTCTTTATCTAGTCATCTGCCAATAGACATTTAGGTTCTTTCCACTCCTTGGCAATTGTGAACAAAGCAGCTATGAATATAGGAGTACATATGTCCCTTTGACTGAGTGTATGCTTAAGAGTGGCATTGCAAAGTTATTTCAGTTTTTAAAAATTTCCTTATTGGGAGATTAATGGTTTACAGTTGACAGTAAAATACAATAGTTTGTACATGGGGAACATTTCTCAGTTTTCCACATAACAATTCAGTCGCCACCAGGTCCTCCTCTGCCATCATGTTCCAGGACCTGAACATTCCTCCCCACCTGAGTCTTTTACTTTGGTGCAGTACATCATTTTTATTTAAGGACTCGCCATACTATTTTCCAAAAGAACCACAGCAGTTTTCATTCCCACCAACAATGTAGCAGAGTTCCTTTTTTCTCCACATACTAACCAACACTTGTAATTTCCTGTTTTGTTGATATAGTTCATTCTCACATGTGTGAAGTGGTATCTCATTGTGTGTTTCTCAAGTAATAAGTGAAGTGAAACTTTTTAAAAAATGTCTGTGGACTGTATATATATATGTAGTTTTTTTTAAAAAGAAAACTATCAACTTTTGTTGAATTTTTAATTGGTTTATATATTTTGTTACTGTTGTTGAGCCCTATGATTTTTTCTTTTTTTTTTTTTTTTTAGTTTTTTAAAAAATATTTATTTATTTATTCCCTTTTGTTGCCCTTGCTGTTTTATGGTTGTAGTTATTCTTGTTGTCATCATTGTTGGATAGGACAGAGAGAAATGGAGAGAGGAGGGGAAGACAGAGACGGGGAGAGAGAGACACTTGCAGACCTGCTTCACTGCTTGTGAAGGGCTCCCCTGCAGGTAGGGAGCTGGGGGCTCGAACTGGGATCTTTACTCTGGTCCTTGGGCTTTGCACCACGTGCACTCAACCCACTGCACTACCCTTTGGAGCCTCAGGCATGAGAGTCTGTTTGCATAACCATTGTGCTATCTACCCTCTGCTCGCCATGTGATTTCTTTATGGATAGTTGCTATTGCTCTTCTGTTGATGTGTGGTGTGCATATATCTTCTCCGGGTTGCTGGGTTACCTATTTATCCTTGTGGAATTTTCTTTCAATGTATAGAAGCTTTTGAGTTTGGTATAGTCTTATTTATTTAATTTCACTTTAGTTTTACTTATCTATTATGTTGAGTCTCTAAATACATCTTTGATGTTAAGGTCCTGAAGTGTGTCTCTACTGTTTTCTTCTTCTTTTTTTTTTTTATAGTTTCAGATCTAATATTCATATCTTTGGCCCATTTTGAGTTATTTTTGGTGTATGGTAGTAAGTAGTGGTGGTCTGGCTTAATTTTTCTACATATGATTTTTTTTCTAGCATTATTCAAGAGTTTTTTTTTTTTCATTGTTGTTGTTTGTTTTTTCCTTTACCAGAATACTGTTCAGCTCTGGTTTATGGTAGCTTGGGAGATTGAACTTGAGACTTTGGAGCTTTAGGCATGAAGTCTTTTTGCATAACCTTTGTGCTATCTCCCCTGCCCTGAAGAAGTCTTTTTTCCTTTCATGGGAAAGTTTTGTCCTTTATGTTATATATTGAGTTTCCATATATGTGAGGCTTCTCCAGCTTTCTTCCAAGTGTTTGTAACTATATGGATATTCTCTATAATTTTTAGTAGGTGGTTTCAAAGAAATAGCTCTTAACTCAATACCATTTTAAACATCTGGAAATATCCTTTAAACACCTTTAAATGATTATTTTACTTTGAGTTCTAAGTAAAAATTACTATCTAGTATCTGATTGAGTCTTTTAATTTTTTAAAAAATACTTATTTTATTTATTTATTCCCTTTTGTTGCCCTGGTTGTTTTATTGTTGTAGTTATTATTGTTGTTGTTGTTGCATAGGACAGAGAGAAATGGAGAGAGGAGGGGAAGACAGAGAGGAGGAGAGAAAGATAGACACCTGCAGACCTGCTTCACCGCCTGTGAAGCGACTCCCCTGGAGGTGGGGAGCCGGGATTCGAACCGGCCTTATGCTGGTCCTTGTGCTTTGTGCCACCTGCGCTTAACCCGCTGCGCTACAGCCCGACTCCCCGAGTCTCTTAAAGATTAACATGAAAACTTATTATTTGTTATGTGAACTGAAAGCTCAATTTTTTTTTGTCTTTAGGAAATTTATTCATTTTTAAGAACTAATTTTATACATTTTATGCCTATGGAACTACTTTTTCCTATTTTTTCTCCATTTGTAAGATATAGTGGACATAAAGCTTGTGTAAATTTAAGGTACACTGTGTAATTACTTGACACACACACAAAAACACACACTCCAAAAATAACTGTCACAATTAGTTCAGTTAACATCTACCCTCCTCACATAGTTACAATTTTTTCCATATGTGGAGAGTTTTTAGGATCTATTTCCATAGTAACTTTGAACTATACCCCATAGCAGTATTAACTATAGTTATCATGCTGTATGTTATGTTCCTAGCACTTATTCATTTTATAACTAGAAGTTTGTATCTTTTGACCACCTTCATCCAATTCCCCTATACCCTGCTCCCAAGGATTTTGATTTTCTTGAAAACAAATCCAGAAAACTTCTCTCAAGGCTGGTCCATGTGGGGATAATGTTTGGATATGCAGCCTTGAGAAGCCCATGAGCAATGCAGGACCCTTGTCCATGCTACATAGGTTCTGTGGTTGTTTGACAATTGTCATGGATGATTATCTAGTAATTTATCTTTCTGAGCGTATGCAAAGTAAAGCAAGTTTTCCCTGGTTGCCATATCAACACAGCGCTTAAATCTAGAGGGCTTAGGGCAACAATGTAGAATTAAGGAAATGTGGAAAACATAATTAAATAACCATCACTTCAACATTACCCCTGGAGATAACCATTGTTGGCATTTTGTTCTATATTTTCTCATAAATTTTACCATATACTTATGATATATTATGTAGACATTTATTTTTACACAAAACCAGGCTTGTAATTTTCATGCTATCTGGTTACTCTTTTTGTAGCTTTAATTTCTCATGGCTGTTTAACAAGGAGTTAAGAATAAAGGAAAGAGCTTGTACAAAAAACTTTGGATTGTATCTGAAAGAACAAGCTGTTTTTTTCCTCACTAAGATTTATTTGGTATTTGATTGTCCAAAACTGCCCAGTTACTTCAGGACATTTCAATACATTGTAAGAAAAAACATTGTCAAAAGAAATGCCATATTTGGGTGCACTGAAGGGATAAGGAATATTTTTCTCTCTTTTCATTTGCTACCAAAACAAACATTGTGAACTTTCATAATTAAACAGTAAGACTGAATATTCATGTGCATAGATGTTATGTAGTATGTGAGAAATATTGGGCAAAAATATATATACTGTAATGACCTAAGTTGATTAAAGGCTCATTTAGATTAAGTACCTTGAATCTAATTAGTATTTTTTGTGTCCTTTATCATGAGAGCACATGTACTTTCTTTTTTTTTTTTTTATGTACTTTCTGTATTTTATTTCACTTGGCAAGAATTTAATTATTTTATTTGGCTAAAGTCCACTGTTATGTCTGTTGCTTCCTTCTGTCTGTCACTGTTAGGAAGAGGAAACAGCTTTCACACTCCCCTCCTCCTCTTCTCCTCTGGCTATGCTTGCTTCCTCTAACCTCTCACCATCAGCTTTATCTCTGATGGTCTGCAAATGAAAGTGGGAGCAAGGTGATGCAATATGACTTCTCTCACTAAAAAATGATCCCTTCCCCTAGATCTCTGTATTTTAAGAAAAATGTAGGTACTTTCAAAAATAGTTAGTAAAATTTGGTGACTCAGTTGATCAAGACATTTGTAAGTAACTCCACTAGCCCATAAAGCTCCAAATTACTTGTACGTAAGAATAAATAAGACACATGGCAATGACCGATAAACTTGATTCTAAAAAAAAAAAATTCCCCTAGGTATGAAAGTATGCTATTCTTCATAAAGTTTTATTGGATAAATATAGACTGAAGTAAGCATCTTATTAGTAAATTGACTGAATTTTCACTGGAAAGACCTTGCTCTTCATAACCTTTTTCTGTCCATGTTTAAGACCAGGAGATAATCAAAAGCAGCTAGGAAAAAGATTTACAAACTAATAATTTAGGGCCCTACTTATTTTCCATTATAAGCAATGAGGGTTCAAATGTGGGAATTGTTGAACAGGTAAGTTCTGTGCTATGTAAAGAAAATGTGAATTTCAAAAATAACTTATTTTTGATATCCATGCCAATTTTTGTTTTGCAATGATAAAATCATGAATGTGATCATAATCTCATGAGCATGTTGTGGCCCAAGTACTGTGCTTAATGCTTTATATAAATGATCTCACTTAATTTAGGCTAACTCAGGTAGATATTCTTTTTTTTTAAACTTTAAACTTTTTTATATTTATTTATTTCCTTTTGTTGCCCTTGTTTTATTGTTGTAGTTATTATTGTTGTTATTGATATTGTTGTTGGATAGGACAGAAAGAAATCTAGAGAGGAGGGGAAGACAGAGGGGGACAGAAAGATAGGCACCTGCAGATCTGCTTCACCACTTGTGAAGCGACTCCCCTGTAGGTGGGGAACCGGGGGCTCGAACCGGGATCCTTATGCCGGTGCCACATGTGCTTAACCCGCTGCGTTACCACCCAACTCCCCTCAGGTAGATATTCTAGGTGACCAGTGGTTCCACTAATGGTAGAAATATAATTTGTAACAGACCTTTTATCTTTACTAATAGAGACAAAGAAATAAGACCTCTGTCAGATAAAGACAGGACTACAAAAGTTGGATAACGGTAAGAAAGCTCAATAGTATTGTATTTCTTCCTTTTTACTGGATGTTTGTGAATCTAAGTGTTTATTTAAGGATCTGTTTTCAATAGAACACAGGAGTTAGTAGCTGGACTAGAGTTTTAGAGTAGGATTTCTCTCTGATTATAGGTAATAAGGACCCTATTATTAGTGGTCAGTAGGGTGTTGATACTTGGACAACAGAGTCACAAGTATGAGAGAATTGATATCTGTAAGCCACCCTTGACCAGTGAGAATGAGGGTGGATGAATTTCTTTCTGGTTGACAGCTTTGTGTTACAATTTATGACTCCTCAGAAATTCAGTGGAAGTGGGAGATAGTTACCTGAAACACTCCTTAGTCCTCTAGCTTATACTCCTGTTCCTCAAAATTACATTTTCAAGCAAACTATTGTACTTAAATCTTTGTCTCAGGCTCCATTTTGGGGAGAACTCAGACTAAGACAAAGAGAGATAGCAGACAAGCCGGGAAGTTGGGGTAGCTATACCAAGCAAGGGAAGAAA
Organism: Erinaceus europaeus; assembly: GCF_950295315.1. Lineage (NCBI taxonomy): Eukaryota > Metazoa > Chordata > Mammalia > Eulipotyphla > Erinaceidae > Erinaceus > Erinaceus europaeus. The sequence goes on from NC_080177.1 coordinate 36,417,422, forward strand.
CTGATCTGACATTAAACTGTAAATGTATTTCAGTATATCAGAGCTCACTTTAGTACTATGATTTCTCTAGTAATGAAGATGACACATTTAGGCCACCTGCTTCCTTGTTAGTGACTCTGTAACCAGAGGATATAGCAATTTTAGAGCTAGAAGGATCCTTGGGTCTCATTTTTAGCTTAGCCCTTTTATTCTAAAGAAAGGAAATTTAGACTGTGGAGATATTCTAGTACATCTGATAAAAGGGATTTTACAACATGTCAAACCATCCAGTACTAACAAAAATAGTGATGAATATTCTCCAAAGCATAAATTTATATAGCTGAGAGTCTTGTAAGAGAAAGGAGTAGGAAAAATAGAATTAAGACAAGGGTGTTTGATGACATATATTTAAAAAGTATACTGTATAGGGCTATATTACATACAGAAAAATAAGTCTTTTCAGGAAAGAGAGCTACCCCTCCCCACCAGGACTCGCTAAGTTTTGGGCTATGAAAAGGAACTGACACATTCTATATGTCAAGCATCTGACATATTTGCTCACATGAGGCGGGCATTATCTTTATTTTAGAAATCAGGGAGATTCGAAGAGGTGAGCTGTCTTTTCTAAGACAAGTTGTAATTTGAGTAATTTCATTTGAAATATTATACTTCCACCTCACCATGTTGACTCTGTCCAAGAGGAGACTTGTTTTCTAATATCATCAGAATTTCTAGCATTTATAGGTAGACTGGCCAGAGCTTAACCAGAGTCCATCACAGGTAGGAAGAGATCACTGATTTTTACTTGTGATCCTTCCTTCTCAATACACCTGTAGAAGAGATAACATTTTCCCTTCAATGCCAATTTAACATTCCCACTTTCTACTTTTTCCTTTCATTCTCACTTAAAAATTTCTACCATATTACTGTAATAAATTGAGAACAATTTCATTGAAATAGGGAAGACAGGGGGAACTGGGTGGTGGTGGTGCACCTGGTTGAGCCTTCATGTTACAATTCACAAGGACCAGGTTCGAGCCTCTGGTTCCCACATGCAGGGGGAAGCTTCGAAAGTGGTAAAACAGTGCTGCAGGTAGGGCCTCTCTGTCTTGCTCCTTCTCTATCTCCCCCTACCCTTTCAATTTGTGGCTGTCTATCCAATAAATAAAGATAATTAAAAAAAAAATTTAAAAAGGGGGCTGGGCAGTAGTGCAGCGTGCTAAGCTCACATGGTGCAAAACACCAGGACTGGCTCAAGGATTCAAGGATTGGTTCAAGCTCTGGCTCCCCACCTGCAGGGGAGTTGCCTCACAAGCAGTGAAGCAGGTCTATAGGTGGCTATCTTTCTGTCCCCCTCTCTGTATTTCCCTCCTCTCTCCATTTCTCTCTGTCCCATCCAACAACAATGAAAGCAATTAGAGCAACAATAACAATAACAACAACAATGAAAAACAACAAGGTCAACAAAAGGGGAAAAAAAAACAGCCTCCAGGAGTAGTGGATTCATAGTGCAGGCACTGAGCCTCAGCAATACCCTGGAGGGAAACAAAATAAATTAAAAATAAAAAAAGAAAAAGAAAAAAGGAAGACAGTTTCAACCTAAAATGGAAACTAATTTTTATCAAGCTAGATAGTTGTATAAGTCAAAGTTAATGAAAGTATTATTTACCAACCAGTGGAAAAAGAACTTGTAACAATCTTAGCATTTTTGATAAGGAATTTGGCCATTCTTTCAATATATTTATTTTTCTGGGAGCTTAGAAATGTATTGTTCAGTATGCTAGGAAGTAGTCACACCTTGCTATTTAAATTTGAATTAAAACTAAATGACACGGTTGGGGAGATAGTAAGATTGTTATGCAAAACCATTTTATGCCTGAGGCTGGTAGGTCCTCCACTCAGTCCCCAGCACCACGATAAGCCAGAGTTGAGCAGTGGTCTGCTCTATTATCTATCATCTGTCTGCCTATCTATTTACATATCTATCACCTACCTTTCCCTCTACAGCTTTCTCATTGAAATAAAATAAATAAAATATTAAAAACTAAATTAGAATTAAAAATTCATTTTGTAGTTACACTAGACTAATTTCAAGTGCCAAAGTAGCCACATGTGTCTAGAAGCTATCATATTGAACAGAACAGATAAAGAACATTAGCACCACAATGGGAAGTCCTTCTGGATAGTACTGGCTAGCCTGGGTACACTTTTAAGTTCTGAGGGTGTAGCCAATAAAATATATAAAGTTTCTGCTTTATAATATCACCTATTAGTGGGGAAAGGAAGACAAAATATACAAATAAACAAGATGCTAATAGGTAATTGTTATAAAGGAAATTCACAGTGTCCTGAGATGAATCTTAGGTCATTATTTTGCATAGTGAGTTCATCTGAGTGATGTGAAGATTCTGTTGCAAAATCTACTGATAGTTTTACAGTGGTTTGTTTATATAGGCCTTTCTAATTTTTCTACTTTTAGGGTTCTCACTTTATTTTTGATTTTTGCCTTTTTAATTATAATGTATGTTGGTGTGCATCTGTTTGAGCTTATTTTGTTTGAAATTATTTGAACTTCTTGGTTAGGTGCTTGCCTTCTTACTAAGTTTAGGGAAATTCTTGATTATTATTTCTTCAAATAAGACCTCTAGGTTGGATTATAGCTCACTTTGCAGTGTACATTTTACCAGGTATGCAGTAGAACTCCTTTTCTAGATGGCTATGTTTTTTTTTGCTTTGGAGAGCTTCATGGTGTTTGTTAGCTGTAAGAGTGCAACTTATTTTTTATTAATAGTAGTCATGTGTGGGCTGACAAGATTGAGCCTGATTGTCTGCCAGGAATTAGCATTCTTGATAAGTATTTCTCAGTCTCTAGATAAATCAGTTAGAACTCTTTCCCAAATACACCTTCAGGGCTTATTACTATGGATACCAAATCCCAATATAGCACCTACCAAGTTTGCTCTTAGCAATAGTAAAGAAGTTTTCAGAATTTTGGTGACTTCCACTTGGTATATAGGTGTTGGCTTTAATTGTTTGCTTGTTTTTTTCCCCTCCCATTCCAGTGTCTTAAGTATAGGATTGTAATAGAATTGGGTTCAACAGAGCCTTATGAATAAAGTCCTGTACCTTAGAAATCTGTTCCTGATTGCAACTTGTCACATGATGGGTTCTCTTTCTTTACAAGGACATTTCTATGTCATCTTAATACTTAGATGCTGTACTTTTGCTCCTTGCTATGGAATCTCATTCATTTGTGTTTATGTAAAAGTCTACTCATGCTTTGGTGTACCTTGCTGTTTTGAGTATTTTGACTCTGCTCCTCAACACTACTCAAAGATCTTCTAGGGGGTAGGAAACCATTTTATTTTTCTTCTCCTAAAAGGCATTTTAATTTTTTAAACACAATTTATGGGCCATATAAAATCACCAACTTAAGAATTAGTACATAGTGTTGTTAATGAAATAAGCCTTGGTTGCTTTGGTAGGGTCAGACCAAATGATTTTGTGGGTCTCACTGGACTTGTGTCCCAAATGTTTCATTGTCCTATTCTAGAAAAAACATGTTTAATGCTTAGTTGAAGTTATTTGTGTTGCTTCAATGAAAATTCTATGAAACACACAAATGCCTTGTGAAAAATTGTGAAAATCAAGTATAGGACTTGGTTTCATGTTTATGTTAATGTGACCCAGAACACTGAGTTATAGTACTGACAGTATCAAGAAAGTGAGTTATTTCTTTTTTTATATTTTATTTATTTTATTTTTGAGAGAGATACAGAGAGGCACACACACACAGAAAAACACCAGAGCACTGCTCAGCTCTGGTTTATGGTGGTGCAGGGGATTGAACCTGGGACTTTTGAGTTATTTCTTTTGAATCTGGGATAGATAACTAGGAAGAAAATAAGAACCCCAAGTCTTTGGAGGGATGATTTGTGGGTTAGTAAGGGGTGGCCTAGTAAATGAGGAATGTAGCAATCTATTTGGATCTCGTAGGGCTGATAAAGTTTTCTTAGTGACTAGGTGACAATTGGAAGAATGTGCCAGGTTCACAGAAAGGTTTGCCCTTCTGAGCAGCTTATTTTCATTGTGGCCTTGACTAATCTGGGAATATCGGGGTGACTTTGACAGTCTGAGAAGAAGGTAAGGTCCACAGCATAGCTCTGACTATGAACCATATTTGCCTAAATGACAACATCTGAGAAAGAACGGAAAATTTGTGATCAGGAGCTGAATTCTCTTTTCCCTTCATTGGAGGCCTTATTTGTGTTTTTCAGTTGATGTAGATAGTACTTTAAAATGTGAGTTCTGGGGTCCGGCTGCCAAGATTCCTAATCCCAGCTTTACCATATTTAGCTGTGTTAACTTGAGTGAGAAATTTCATTTTTACTTGAGCCTGGGTCCTGGGAGGAAAGAGAGGATACTGAAGGATTTAGCAGAAGAGAGTTTAACAAAGGGATTATTTTCAGGGGTGTGGGAAGGTCAACTCCCAGAGACTAGTAGCAGAGAAAGCCATTGTTTTAGCCTGGAAGGACAGGAAGAAGTAACAGAGATCCAAACTGGAGGGCTGTAGGGTAGTTGGAGCCCACTAGACTGTAGCTGTGACCCTAGAAGAGGAATGCAAGCATTACCAAAGTCAGGGAAGGGAGAAGGGAAAAAGTACCCATGTTGTTAGGGGGCTACTAGCTCCCTTTCTTAAAAGCTGGGTAGGATCTTGTGTTTATCCCAGAATAGATATTCTGGACACAAATTCTGTTAGTAGGTTTGGTGTAGAAAATTTATTTTTAAACAGTGTGTATAGTTTATTAAGACAGTAAGGAAATTAAAGTGGGAGAGTACAGAACATCTCCAAAAATGAATGATGGTCTCTAGAGAAGAAAAGTGCACCAAGCTCAGGAGTTCCTGATTTTAGGTTTTCCTTATCTCGCTCACTTCCATTGTCCTTAATTTGCTAGCTCATATCACAGATGTGTGAGCTTAGTCATTTGTGATTTGCTGGACTAGTTTAAGTAAAGGTAGTGGCACTGGGGTATATGTGGGGGGTGGGTTCCAGTTAAATGTCTAGTCATGAACTCCTAGGTGACAGGCCACAGGTTCCCAGGTGATCTTATGTTAGCTGGGTACAGATCATCTCCAGTTCATGTCTCCCCTCCTATTGTCCTAACATTTTAGCTCTAACAGCCATATATCTCTTTTCCTAACATCTTGTCTCCAGTTAGCACTTCCCATCAACCCAAATCAATTGGAATAAAGAGCAAAAAAGACCCTGTCAGTACAATGACAGAGGTCAGTACCCCAGGTAGACTAATACAGAGACTGGAGGAGACCCATTTTGGAAAATCAAATTACATATTATAGTCTACCTTCAGTAAGCCTGATTGTACAATGGGGGCATTTACCTCATAAGTTTATCTTCAATATTAAGCGAAATGTTACCATGATACTCAGTCCCTGGATCATACTGCATTGTGGTTAGTCATTATTACTGGTATGTTAAAGGTAACCACTTGGGCTGGAGGAAAAGACACAGATTATAACTCTGAATCCAGAAGGCTGCATGCTCCAGGCCCAGAATGCTCCACATTGAAGAATAATCCTAATAGATCTGTGTCTGGTGACACATGTAGACATGCTGTCCTAGCTGGTGAGTAATACACTGAGTCAGAGTAGCACATCACTCTTCTTCCTCACTCTATTTTTCAGCCTTGTTGTTATACAATGTGTCAAGCTTGATGGAGGCTCAGCCTTCTGATGGAAGTGACCAGCTTTATTTATAGACCTAAGTTCTTTGCAGTGAGCAGTCTCTGGAGCAGGGATAAATAATCACTTTCCTTCTCTGGGGGATGACAAATTGTTGTGATAATGGCAAGTTTGGGACTAGCCCAAACTATAAGATTCAGGCAGTTATGAGTTGGAACAGCCAGTCTTCTTGTTTCTCACATTTCCTTTGCATTCTGAATGGACTCTTTCCCATCTGTCCACAGATTGACCCAGAACTTGGCTGACTAATTACACCACTTTCATTTCTTGCACTTAAATTGATTCAGAGGTGTAGAGATGACAGCTTACTTTTTTTTTTTTTTAAACTTTATCTATTTATTGGATAGAGACAGCCAGAAGTTGAGAGGGAAAGGGGAGATAGGGAGAGAGGCAGAGAGACACCTGCAGCCCTGCTTCACCACTTACAAAGCTTTCCCCCTGCAGGTGGGGACCAGGGGCTTGAACCCTTGTGCACTGTAACGCATGCACTCAACCAAGTGCACCACTACCTGGCCCTGACAGCTTACTTTATAAAGAAAGGAGATGTGTAAAATAACCTTTAAGTTTCTTCCAGATCAAGAAATTTTGGCAGTTAAAAATAATTAAGAAAGAAAATCTTTGTTTCAGCACATCAATGCTCAACTTCATGTCTGTTATTTCATTTGAGGTCATATAAGCAGACTGGTTAACAGTCTAGGGTTTGGAGTTCCAAGGCCTCATTTTCAGTCCTAGCTTGCCACTAAAAGTGACCCTGAGTAATTTCTTTCCTCCTTCCCTCTTCTTCCCTTCCTTCCTTCCTTCCTTCCTTCCTTCCTCCCTCCCCCTTCCTTCCTTCCTCCCTCCCTCCCTTCCTCCTCCTTCCTCCCTCCCTCCCTCTTCCTTCCTTCCTCCCTCCCTCTCTCCCTTCCTCTTCCTTCCTTCCTCCCTTCCCTCCCTCCCTCCTTCCCTCCCTCCTTCCTTCCTTCCTTCCTTCCTTCCTTCCTTCCTTCCTTCCTTCTTTCCTTATTACCAAACCACTGCTCAGCTTGGATTTGTGGTGGTTTGGGGCCTGAACCTGGGATCTGAAAGCCTTAGGTGTAAGTCAATTGCATAACCATTATTTTGCTCTCCCTCCCCAAGCCTAGGCAGGTTTCATAATCTAACCTTCTCTCTCCTCATCTGTAAAGTCAGGTTAGTTATTGTACCTTTTAAGAATTTAGCAATTGATGGTTGGGGTGATTGAAGAGATAGATGGGGTGAGGTCATGACATCACAGAGAGTAAATAAGATAAGGTATGAAGACCATGAATCAGTTTTTTTTTTTTCTACATAGTAAGCTCTTCAGAATGTTAGCTACTTTTATTATTAATGTTGTCAGAGACTACAAACCATGGATGTGCACAAAGCCTTTCCCAGCACACAAGTTCTGTGTGGGTCGACATAGAAAAGGTTGCAGAGGTTTCAGCTGCTCATTTTCATTCCAAAAATAGAATACAAGTCAGCATTCAGATAGTGACTGCAGTTTTGTCGGGGAATTGTGAGGAACCTCACAAAGCACCCTGCATTCTTGATACTATGGCCTATCTACATAATCATTGTTTTGCCTGAAAGATCCTCACCCATTCCATTCCTTTGATCTATCTTCTTTCTACCCTCGAGACCCTCCCTGCCTGCAGGATAACATTAATCCTACCAGTTAAAACCCTCGCAACAGTTGCTAAGGAAGTTTCTACCTTCCCAGCCCCCTTTTGCCTTTCTCCTCCCCTTTCCTAGTGATTTTCGTTTCCAATTTGCCACTTCCGGGTCTGCCTTTTAAAAGCCTTGGCTTTCTGATCAATAAAGAATCGCATTGCCTTGAGCCATGTGTTTGGTTCCTGAGTCATCTCCCTCATGTCGCTGAGTGAGAAGCAGCCCAGGCTGTCTCCAGTCGAGATCTCTCCAACCCAGAGACTACACACCCAGGAAGAGGCACCCCCACACTAGCCCGGCACTGTTTGATTCAGGATGTTGCAAGAATCAAGAAACACATTTGTCAAGGTCAGTAGAATTCAGCCAGAGAAGGTTCTGGCTGATCAAACGTGTTTCCCACTGTAAACCCAAGTAATGATTCTGCCCAGTTCTAGAAAAAAAATAGGTTAATGAGAACTCTGTTCTTTATTCCTGGTGCAGTGGTTTTGAGAGACTGGGAGATGCTGACTTGGCGCTGGTGGACAGAGTTGTATGTGTACGGTGGTTCTTCATCTGGTCACATATTGGGCATGTTTATACCATGCTACTGCCACACTACCTGGGTATGCCTGGGTATGCCTTCTCAAAGCTCAGCCTCACTCTCTTACACTTGCTGGGATGAGAATCCCATTGCTGACCACTCCCTTCCCTCACCCCTGACCCCCCGAGTTGAGCATGGAGCAGAAAGAGCCACCAGAATCTGCTGTAAGGCCTATTCTCACTATGTAAATGGTGCTACTTTTCTTAAAGTGCCTAGTGTTAAAAAGTTCTTCATTCAGTTGAATTACTCTTAACATTATAACAATTATAATAGGAAAGAGGGAAATATAGAAGTGTTCGTACCACTCCTATAATATAAATATTCCATTTTTTCATATTCCCTTATGGTCTTTTCTCATAGGATTCTCTGACTTTAATATAGCTGAGACCAGGCAGTAATTCCATTTTTAAACTCTCATTTCATTAATTTGGAAACAACATTTACAGACTGTCTTTAAATCCTCCACATTAAGAAAAATTACAAATCTGCTGTAGACTTCTGTTCCACAGCTGCCACTCTTACTCACTCACTTTAGTTATAGTGGAAATTTTAAAGAAAAACTTGTCTATACTTAGGGGTTGGTGCTTCACTGATTGTATATCTATCTATATCTATTTTAGAAAATGCTGTTTTACCCCATGCCTTTTGCCTTTCCCAGGAATAATGCCTAGAAGATTTAAATCTAAAAAAATGAAAAACAGATTCTATTGTTTTTAGTATTATCTTTACTTATTTATTGGATAAGACAGCCAGAAATTGGGAGGGAAAGGGGGTGACAGAGAGGGAGAGAGACAGAGAAACACCTGCAACACTGCTTTACCACTTGTAAAGCTTTCCCCCTGCAGGTAGGGACTAGGGGCTCAAACCTGGGATCTTGCATATTGTAATATGTGAGCTCAACCAGGTGCATCACCACCCAGCTCCTTTGTCTCTGTAAAACATCAAATACTCTTGGAAACAAATACATCCACAATATATCTCCTGGCCTGCCTTCCCCACAGAGAAGAGATAAATCCTGTAGCCCTGTTCTGGATTTGAAAAATTGGGTCACTCTGTAGCTGGTGCAGTGACTTTAGAAGCAGTAGTAGTGCCCTCTAGAGAGCTGTACTGGAGTACTTTGAGTTTCTAGAGAAAGAAGATGTGATCATAACTTTATGATCACATAACAGGTTTCCAGAGAGAAATAGACTATTGAACTAAACAGGAAAGGGAACATCTCCCACACCTTGTTGCAGGAAAGTTGGAGACTCTTCTTGTTGAGTGACTGAACAATACTAAGCATTAGGATACAGAATGAAACTTAACAGTGTACCCCAGAGGGTATCCCATATATTGCCTCTCCTAGCCTGTGAGAAGTTTGATTTCCACACAGAGGCAGTTATAGAATTCAAAGGAGAGAGAGAGAGAGAGAGAGAGAGAATGTTTAAAGGCTTTGTTGATTTATTTTGAGAAAGAGATAAAGATAGACTGAGACTAGAGCAATGGTTAATCACAAGTGGAGCCAAACCCAGGGCCTCATGCATGTAAGGTCTTTGCTCTACCTACTGAGCTGCTGCCTTCCTGACTGCTCAGAGTGGCTATATTTTGAAAGCCTGAATATATGTTCATTCTGTCTAAGACAGTCCCAGTTTATGCCTGTTGCCATTGCAAGCTAAACCCCTCCCCTATCCAGTATCACTAACAGATTATGTGTGGATGATAAGACTACTCTCATTTTGGAGGAATTTGCTGTGATTTGAGAACATCTAAGATTGACTGAGAGAGCTGTCACTTCTGGTAGGAAAAAAGTGGGGGTAGAGGGGCCAGGTGGTGACACACCTGGTTGAGTGTACATGCTACAAGGCACAAAGACCTGGGTTCGAGCCCCCCAGCCCCCACCTGCAGAAGGAAAGCTTTACAAGAGGTGAGGTAGTGTTGCAGGTCTCTCTCTCCCTCTCTCTCTCTCACCTCCCCTCTTGATTTCTGACTGTCTCTATCCAATAAATAAATAAAGATAATAAAAAAACATTAACAATAAAAAACTGAGAGTTGTGAGTGTGAAGTCCAGAGGGCAGTGGCAAGAGGTGACAGCTGTAGTGATGAGAGGCTGAAAGACTGGTTTGCCTTCTGTGAATGAACTGAGCAGGGGGAGTGTCTGGTGTCTAAGGCAGAGTCACAGCAACACAGGAGAGCTGAGTTGTTGAGTAGGGTCAACAGCACCTGGGATGAGGCTAAGGCTGGCACCCACCTATTTCTGATAGAAAGGGGAGGGAGGAAAGAGAGAGAGAGAGAGAGAGAGAGAGAGAGAGAGAGAGAGAGAAAGGAGAGGAGAGGAGAGAGGAGAATAGAAACAGCAGAAGAAGAAGAAGAAAGGAGGAGGAGGAGGGCAGGGGGAGGGAGAGGAGGAAGAGAAGGAGGAAAGGCAGGAGGAAGAGGAGGGCTGGTTGAATAAAGTTTTCAAAAGACTAGATGGGATATGGACCACATACCTCTAGGGCTCTGGCTTGTCTAGAAACCACTGTGTCTTTTAGAAATAAGCATATCTATCTTTCTAGTGAGAAAGTAGATTACATCCTTTGAGTTGTAGCTAGCACTACATTCTTCCCACTGTACAGTACTATCTCTCACATGATCTGGTTTACCTATCTGCCCTTTGCGTCTGTTCACACTCCTCCCTTTGGCTCTCACTGGCATTTCTGATTCTGAGGCAATATGGAATAACCCTGACCTCAAACAGGAATGCTGGTTCATCAGGGAAGTTATGAAGCTGAGCAGCTGTGGAAGCAGCTGGTGGTGTCTAGAAGCCCTTTCAGCAATGTCCAGCTCTGTTTTTGCTGAGCCCATACGTTTCAGGAGGCAATACCTAAAACTTTTTTAGCCACACAAGACTACCAGAACAGTGTTTAGTTGCTGCTGGATAGAGTAGGGCTCTGGAAGCTTTTTTTTTTTTTTTTTTTATTAGGCACAGCAAATTTCTACTGTGCTGCTTCCAATGATTTAGCAGCCCCAAAACATGCTCCATTCTCCACCCCTAACCCCCCACTCAAAATATCTCCCCAAGATGTGGGAGGTGCCTCTTTTTGACCTTGTCTGCTGACATGATTTTTGATTTGGGAATGAGGGTGAGGAGTCATGTGGAAGCATCACTTCTGGGATGTCAGAGTCTCCTTGGAAGAACCCTAATTAAGGACTTAGAATGATTGACAGGTGGTGGAAGCTCACGAAAAGCACACTTGACATGCTGCAGGAGCTAATGTCTTAGTAGGAAAAAAAAAAAAAAGCAATTGGAGACCTTGAAAAAACCTTTGCAAGAAATACTATAATTTTGTTCCTTGGTTATATTTATAAGACAGATCTCAAATGGCTGCCAGATGAATCCAGCATAGTTGACATACTTTGACTCTGTTAGGTGGGGTATAATGTAACTGAGTTGGAATTTCATTGCTTCTAATTTACTGGGATCTATTTTTTTTAACTTTTTTTATTATATTATATTTATTTTCCCTTTTGTTGCCCTTGTTTTTTTATTGTTGCTATTGTTATTGATATCGTTGTTGGATATGACAGAGAAATGGAGAGTGGAGGGGAAGAGTGAGGGGGGAGAAAGACACCTGAAGACCTACTTCATCCCCTGCAGGTGGGGAGGCGGGGGCTCGAACAGGGATCCTTACTCTGGTCCTTGCACTTTGCGCCACGAGCGCTTAACCTGCTGCACTACTGCCCAACTGCCTGGGATCTGTTTTCTATACCGGATAGTCTTGCTGAGTTTATTTAGTTTCCTGAATGTACTCACTAGGGCTTAAAAATCTCTGAACAGAGAGGTCTTACTTATTGCTGAGGATAATAAAAATTTAATAAGAAAATAGTCCCTTCACCCCCAAAGATGAAAGTAAGTTAATAGTAGACCACCTACTTGCCCCACACAGTAATCTTCAACCGTATGCATCATGAGGCTTGAACCAGCCCACACAAATATGAATCAGCCAATCGAAAAGAATTGGTTTGGAACTAAGAAAACCTTTTATAAACCATGAAGCTTTGGACCTCGGACCCTTTTGCTCTTTTTGTTTCTTTAGGAACATCCACTTCAGTCTGAGACAATGTTTTATGTAGATGTCTGTGATCAAACCCTGGGCCTCATGCATGCAAGGCCTATATGATACTTTAATACTTTCCCTCCAATTTTTCTTTTAATGTATCATGATTCCTGTTCTCACGGATGTCTTTTCACACCTGGATATGTCTTTTTTAAGTTAAATAAGAACTTGGAAGGCCCAAAAAGAGGTTATATACTTTCAGGTTTAACAAATGGGGCAGTTCCATAGTTTTTATGTCTCAGCAATTGTAATCAGTGAACATGGGGACTCAGATAACTTTTCCTAAGTGTGATTTCATTTCTTTGTGATACACACCAAGAAGTGAGATTGCAGTATCAAATGGTAGTTCCCAGTGTGTGCTTTTTGAGGAAACCTCATATAGTTTTCCATGATAGCTCTACCCATTAATATTTCCGACAGGGCTGGCAAAATAGCTCATTTGGAAAATGTACTGCCTCGTCATGTGTGCGACCCAGGTTCAAAATGGGCCCCACTGCACTGAAGACAGCACACTATCCAAGTGAGACAGTTGTATAAAGAACTTTTCATACATGTCACATAGGTGAAAAACTATGTGGTGAAAAACTGAACACTTTTCTTCTAAGGTCAGCAACAAGACAGGGATGCCCATTCCTGCATTTTTCTTCTTTCTTTCTTTCTTTCTTTCTTTCTTTCTTTCTTTCTTTCTTTCTTTCTTTCTTTCTTTCTTTCTTTCTTTTTTTCCTTGTTCCTTGTCACCTTGTGCTCTTGTAATTTTTAATTAGTACAGGAGCTTGTGTAGCCTCTGAGTCCCTGTTAATCTGAACTCACAGTTCATGGCCACAGTTGGGAATACTGCAGACTGCACTCATTTTAAGGCCAGTTTTCCTCGAGTGGCAGGGTAGGATGACCCAGCCTCTCTTCAGAGATTGGGGAAGTCCCTATCATTGCTACTTTATAGTGAAGGCAAGTGAACCAAAATTATTATTTTAATATTTATTTATTTGTTTCCTTTTGTTGCCCTTGTTTTATTGCTGTAGTTGTTATTGTTATTGATGTTGTTGTTGTATAGGACAGAGAGAAATTGAGAGAAGAGGGGAAGACAGAGAGGGGGAGAGAAAGATAGACAAACCTGCAAACCTGCTTCACCGCTTGTGAAGCAACTCCTCTGCAGGTGGGGAGCCAGGAGCTCCAACCAGAATCCTTAGGCTGGTCCTTGTGCTTTGCACCACAAGCACTTAACCCACTGCGCTACTGCCTGACTCCCAAATCAAAATTATTTATGGGCTGCAGAAGGTAGAATGTCTGACTTCTGTAATTGCTTCTCCACTGGACATGAAAGTTGGCAGGTCAATCCACACCCCCACTCCAGGTTTATGTTTTCAGATAGAAAGACAGAAATAGTGATAGAAAGACAGATAAAGATAACAGCAGCATGGACGCTTCCTTCAGTGTGGCGGGGGCTAGGCTCAAACCTGGGTCATACCCATGACATAGCAAGCACACTATCCAAGTTGGCTGTTGCTGGCCCACTGTCAGATATTTTTGCTTCAACAGTGTCCTGGAATCTCTCTGCTGGCTTCACAGTTTTCTACTATGATCCTGTAGTCTTGCATGATTGCCTAAATTGGTATTCTTTGACAGGAAAACAGTAGGAGTTCCAATGTTGATATTTTGACAAATTATCTCCCATATTGAGCTTCCTTCTGAGTACTTGAAATATGGCTAGTTAACTATGGAATTGAATTTAAGATTTTATTTAATTTTGGGAGTCTGGATATAGCTCATTTGATAGGGTGCACAGTATACTGTGCAGGAAGACATGGATTTGAACCCCAGGCCACCGGATGGGAGCACTAGCACAGGGGAAGCTTTATGAACAGTATAGCTGTGCTTCGGTGCTTTTCCATCTCTCTCTCTCTCTCTTTCTCTCTTTCACTCTCTAGTTAGAAAAAAGAACAAAGAGAGTCCACTGGGAGGATTCCATTCAAGTGCAAAGCCCTGGCAAGACCTTGGTTGCAAAATAAAAATTAAAAAAAGATTTTGCCCTTTTACTAAGGACATTTAATTTTTGGAAAGGAACACATAATATTAAACAGAGAAAGGAGAGTCTCTTAAATAAATGGTGCTGGAAAAATGGGTTGAAATGAGCAGAAGAGGGCGGAGGTAGATAACATAATGGTTATGCAAAGAAACTCTCTTGCCTGAGGCTCTCATGTCTCAGGTTCAGTGCCCTGCACCACCATAAACTAGAACTGAGCAGTGGTCTGCTAAAAAAAAGAAAGAAATGTGCAGAAGAATGAAACTGGACAGCAACATTTCACCACACATAAAAATAAACGTCAAATGAATCAAAATTCTGGATGTGAGACCAGAAACCATCAAATTAACATTTTAAATTTTATTTATTTATTTATTTATTTAAAAAAGGAGACAATAACAAAACCATAGGACAAGGGGGGTACAACTCAACACAGTTCCCACCACCAGATCTCCGCATCCCATCCTCTCCCCTGATAGCTTTCCTATTCTTTATCCCTCTGGGAGTATGGACCCAAGGTCATTGTGGGGTACAGAAGGTGGAAGGTCTGGCTTCTGTAACTGCTTCCCTGTTGAACATTGGCATTGACTGGTTGGTCCATACTCCCAGCCCACCTCTCTCTTTCCTTAGTAGGATGGGGCTTTCTGGAAGTGGAGCTCCAGGACACATTGTCGTATGTCCAGGGAAGTCTGGTCAGCATCATGCTAATATCTGGAACCTGGTGGCTGAAAGGAGAGTTAACATACAAAGCCAAACAAATTGTTGAACAATCGTGGATCTAAAGGCTGGAATAGTGCAGATGGAGTGTTGGGGGGTACTCACTGCAGACTATTGTGTAGTTTGCTTTCAGGTATATATTTTGCCCTAGTTTATGGATACGTGTGAACATATGCTCTATCTCACAGGACCTGGTTGATATCTAGGTTTTGGGACATTTAGGAAGTGAACTGCCTGGAATGGAATTAGAGAATACTATGACAGGAAAGGTCTCACCCAAGTAATTAAGCTGAAGGGTTGTTATTCCATACCTGAAGTCTCTGGACACAGTCTGAAGTGAAGCATGCTGAGATGGTATTTGTTGCGTTGATTAGGTTCTGATTGGCAGATGCAATATTATTTGGTATGAATTAAGAGAAACATGCAGGAAAATGTGCCCCATCCTAAGGTTCCAGGACTGGGGGAAATATAGGCTGTATAATGGAAATTTGAGGTTCCTACTGTCTTAGGGTTTAAGAAGGCAATATATAGTTATTGTTATAATCACATTATTTGGTAATTGGGTTAACTTTAAAAAGTCCCTTTGTTAGGATTTGCTGTATAATACCCAACATCACCATAATTTATGTCCTTTGACATTATTTGTATATAGCTGTGCCACCGGTTGCCTCTGTTCTCCATGGTCTAGGCTTTTGAGAGAGTCAATATATCAAAGACTCAGCCTATGTATTAAAAAGATTCAGTCTGTGCTTTAAAAAGTTTGATACATGCAATCAATTTTTCCTCTCTCATATTAATTAGAGATTTATATGACTACAAATTAATAGGAGTGTACATAAACACCATTCCCACCACCAAAAGACTATGTCCCATCCCCCCCCCCCCACTCCCTGCTGCCCAGGGAAGCCGAATATCAATCCTCACCCTCACCCCAGGGTTTTTACTTCGGTGCCCTACTCCAGATTTAGTAAAATCCTGCTCTTAGTTTCCCTTTCTGTTCTTCTTTCTCAAGTTCTGTTGATGAGTGGGATCATCCCATACTCATCTTTATCTTTCTGACTTAGCTCACTTAACATAATTCCTTCTAGCTCTGTTCAAGATGGTTCAGAGATGGTGGGATCATTGTTCTTAATAGCTGCATAGTATTCCATTGTGTATATGTACCACAGCTTTCTCAGCCACTCATCTTTTGTTGGGCACCTGGGTTGCTTCCAGGTGTTAGCTATTATGAATTGTGCTGCTATGAACATAGGTGTAGAGATATCTTTTTGATTGGGTGTTATGGAGTCCTTGGGGTATATCCCCAAGAGGAATTCCTGGGTCATATGGTAGATTCATGTCTACCCTTGTGAGACTTCTCCAGACTGCTCTCCACAGAGGCTGGACCAGTTTATATTCCAACCAGCAGTGTAGAAGGGTTCCTCTGTCCCCACAGCCTCTCCAGCATTTGTTGCTGCTGTCCTTTTTGATGTACGCCATTCTCACAGGGGTGAGGTGGTATTTTAATGTTGTCTTTATTTGCATTTCTCTGACAATCAGCGACCTGGAGCAATTTTTCATGTGTTTGTTAGCCTTTTGGATCTCTTTTGTAGCGAATGTTCTATTCATATCCTCTGCCCATTTTTGGATGGGGTCATTTGATTTTTTTATTGCTAAGTTTGCTGAGTTCTTTGTATATTTTGGTGATTAGTCTCTTGTCTGATGTATGGCATGTGAAGATCTTCTCCCATTCTGTGAGGGGTCTCCTTGTTTGTGTGATAGTTTCTTTGGCTGTGCAGAAGCTTTTCAATTTGATGTAGTCTTGTTGATTTGTTTCTGCTTTAGTCTTCCTTGCAATTGGGTTTGTATCATCAAAGATATCCTTCAGGTTTAGGTGGGAAAGTGCTCCACCAATGTTTTCTTCTAAGTATTTGACAGTTTCTGGTCTAAGATCCAGGTCCTTGATCCATTTGGAGTTGGTTTTTGTTTCTGGTGAGATAAGGAGGTTTAGTTTCATTCTTCTGCATATTTCAACCCAGTTTTCCCAGCACCATTTATTGAAGAGAGCCCCTTTCCTCCATTTAATACTTTGGGCCCCCTTATCAAAGATTAGATATTCAAAGGTGTGGGAGTTTAGTTCTGGTCTTTCAATTCTGTTCCACTGATCTGTGTGCCTATTTTTGTTCTAGTACCAGGCTGTTTTGATGATGATGGCCTTATAATATAGTTTGGGATCTGGGAGTGTGATGCTTCCATTTCTGTTTCTTTTCCTCAAGCTTGTTTTGGCAATTCTAGGTGTTTTCTGGTTCCAGATAAATGACTGTAGTTTTTGTTCTTAAAGAAACTTGGTGGCACTTTTATGGTTATCGCATTAAATTTGTATATGGCTCTGGGGAGAATACTCATTTTGATGATTTAATTCTTCCAATCCATGAGCATTGGATGTCTTTCCATCTCTTGGTATCATTTTCTATTTCCTTGAGTCTTTCACTTCTTTTTTTTTATATTTATTTTATTTATTTATTCCCTTTTGTTGCCCTTGTTGTTTTATTGTTGTAGTTATTATTGTTGTTGGTGTTGTTGGATAGGACAGAGAGAAATGGAGAGAGGAGGGGAAGACAGAGAGGAGGAGAGAAAGATAGACACCTGCAGACCTGCTTCACCGCCTGTGAAGTGACCCCCCTGCAGGTGGGGAGCCGGGTTCGAACCGGGATCCTTATGCCGGTCCTTGTGCTTTGCGCCACCTGCGCTTAACCGAGTCTTTCACTTCTTTGGTCAGCTTTTTTCCTCGGTATTTCATTGATTTTGCTGCAACAGTGAATGGGAATGATTTCTGGATATCTTCTTCTTCAGATTTGTGTTTGCATAAGGAAATGTCACTGATTTTTGTACATTGATTTTGTAGCTTGACACCTTGCATATTGACTAATAACTTCCAGTAGCTTTCTGGTGGATTCTTTAGGTTTTTCTATGTATACTATCATATCATCTGTAAATAGTGAGAGCTTGACTTCTTCCCTTCCAATCTGTATTCCTTTGATTTATTTATCTTGCCTGATTGCTATGGTAAGAACTTCCAATACTATGTTGAAGAGTAATGATGATAATGGATATCCCTGTCTAGTCCCCAATCTGAGGGGGAATGTTTTCAGCTTCAGTCCATTGAATATGATGTTGGCTGTAACTTTTCTGTATATGGACTCAACTATCTTGAGGAGTTGCCCATCTATTCCCATTTTTGTAGTGTTTTGAGCATGAATGGGTGTTGGATTTTGTCAAAGGCTTTCTCTGCATCTATTGAGATAATCATGTGGTTTTTGGTTTTGTTTTTATTGATGTGATTTTTAATTTTTTTTAAAAAAGTGTATTTATTATTGGATAGAGACATAGAGAATTTGAGAGGGGTGGAGGGGAGGGAAAGAGACAGAGAGAAACCTGCAGCTCTGCTTCATCACTGTGAAGCTTTCCCCCTGCAGATGGGGACCAGGGGCTTGAACCTAGTTCCTTGTGCACGGTACTGTCTGTGCTTAACCAGGTGTACTACCACCTGGCCCCCCAAACCATAAAATATTTAGAAGAAAAAATTGTCAGAACTCATTCTGATCTGTTTTAAAGGCATCTTTTATGACCCAAGTCTAATTGCAAGAAAAATAAAAGCAAAAATAAATCAATGGGATTATATCAAACTAAACACTTCAGCACAGCAAAAGTCTCACCACTAAAACAGTGAGACTCCTTACAGAATGGGAAAAGAATTTTACATGCAATCATCAGACAATGGGTAATAAACTCAATACATAAGCAGCTCACCAAACTCAGCAACAAAAAAGACAAATGGGGAGAGGATATAGATAGTGTTTTTACCAAAGAAAAGTTCCAAAGGGCCAACAGACATTAAAAACATGCTCAGAACCACTGGTTAACAGAAGTGCAAAACAAACAAACAAACAAAAAACACTACTGCTGTGAGAAAGGCATGCATTAGAAAGGGCAGTAGCTTCTACTTAGACCTAGATACCCTCCTCACCTACTTCCTATTACATACACTTCCCTCACTCACTCCAAAGCTAACCTTACCATAGTAAGGACTGCAAAAATTGAATAAGAGCAAGAGACTGGCATACATTAATGATGACTCTTTAGTCACTATCAGGCCACCTCATCAGCTGGGGCCCTAGTTGGGGAGTTCCAGGATTCTCAGACAGACACAATGAGCCTAGACCTCGAATAGATTCCTCTCTCCATTACCACTGGTCCTCTCCATAAGGAACAACATAATGAACCCCTTTGGGGACCCCCATAGGACCTTGCACTCAATGTGGATCAACAATGGTAGAGAATGTTCCATCCTCCGGGGGGGTGGTGGTGGTTGGATAACATACTCTGTCTACCACCTGAAGAAGATGGGTCCTGAAATTGGTGCAACTGGGAATGTTTCGACTCATGAACACAGAATGCGAGTTCAGACCTACAGGGATGTAGAGGTTACCTAGGCTGAATGTGGGCCCCAGATTAAATCAGTGGGGCTTACAGACAACAATATTTATACACCTTTCCCATATTTGGGAGCTACTCTCTTCCCTGATCCAGGTTTCTGGCCCTTTTTCCAGCCAGCATCATCTTCCCAGACAACACCTTGGGTCCACCTGCATGTCAGATGTCAGGCTCAGGCAAAAACTAATAAAGTCATGGGCCCTTTGGAATATAACTAAAATAGATCTACTAGCTGTTTCCAAAACGGAGACTCCAAATCTTCATCTGTAATATTCCAGCCTCTAGGATCATGATTAGTCAACAATTTGTTTGGCTTTATATGTTAACTCTTTTTCGGCCAGCAGGTTCCAGATGTTACCATGATGCCAACCAGACTTCCCTGGGCAGACCCCACCAATAGGTCCTGAAGCCCCTCTTCCCCAGAGCCCTGCCCCACTAGGGAAAGAGAGAGACAGGCTGGGAGTATGGATCGACCTGTCAATGCCCAGGTTCAGGGGAAGCAATAAAAGAAGCCAGACCTTCCACCTTCTGCACCCCATGATGACCCTGGATCCATACTCCCTGAGGGTTAAATAATAGGAAAGCTATCAGGTGAAGGGATGGGATACTGTGTTCTGGTGGTAAGAATTGTACCCCTCTTATGCTATGGTCTTGTCAGTGTTTCCATTTTATAAATAAGCAAATAAATAAATAAATATTTAAAAAAGAAAGGACAGTAACAACAAAATGTTGGAGAGTTTGTAGGGGCAAAGGAACTCTTCTGCTCTCCTGGTGGTAATATAAATTGGTTTAACTCCTAACCTTTCTGGAGAATTCTCCGAAGAATAGAAATGGACCTACCTTGTAACTTGGCAACTCCTTTCCTGGGGATATATCTAAAGGAAGTAAATACCCTTACCTGAAGAGATCTGTGTACACCTATGTTCATAGCAGCACAATTTGTCATAACCCAAACTTGGAATCAACCCACATGTTCAACAACAGGTAAGTGACTAAGATATCTATGAATATGTGTGTGTGTGTGTGTGTGTGTGTGTGTGTGTATCAGCAGTTAAAATTATGAATTCATCTCTGCTTCATTTTAGATGGAACCTGAAAGAATCATATTATGTAGGATAAGTTAAAAAAAAAGGATGAATATGGGATGATCTCATTCATAAGCATAACTGATGAAACGGACAGGAAGTGAAAACACAGCATAAAACTTGGACTGGACTTGATGTATTATACCGAAGCAGAGGACTCTAAAGAAGAAGGGCAGGGAGCTGTTTGGAGCGGGTTGAGGGAGGGTTGGGATGCTGGTGCATGATAGTGTGGATGAGATACCTATTATCCTATTATGATGAGAAATTGTATCCTTGTGTCAACACTCTACTATATATAGATAACTACCCCTCAATACAATTATTTAAAAAAGGATTTCATTTAATTTTTATTCATTTAAATTTAGATAGTCATATGAGATTGGTGGCTTCCACTTTAGACTGTGAAGCTTTAGGGGTATAGATTTTTCTGTTGAAAACACACTTACATATATAGGTACACAGGCGAGTATTTTACTGAAGCTTATGCCCACAAAGTCAGAGCAAAGGTCAGAAGGCGTTTCAAAGTAAGTCTTATGCTATGCTTGAAGTCAATCCTCTAAGCCCAAAGACTCATCTTAGTTCTTTGTAGTAGAGTCCAGGCTTCACTATTTGCAGAATGAGGATGAAATAATATAACAAGCTAGAACTACTGCAAGCCCAGTCTGCCTCAGTAGGGTACCATCAGGACATTTTTCTCTCAGCCACTCCAGTGCCACCACAAGAAGTTTATCATACCTTCTTCCTAATATTTATCTCTTTTCCTGCCTCAAGATTTCTGGCAGATGAAACTCAAAGTGCTTTGTTTTTGTGGTCCTTAAAAGACAGTAAGAAAAGTAAGCAGAAGTACACTAGAGTTTGCAGTGAGTACCCCCTAACACTTCCTCTCCATTATTCCAAGCTTTGGGTCCATGATTGCTCAACAATTTGTTTGACTTCGTATGTTAACTCTCTTTTCAATTACCAGGTTCCAGATGCTACCAGGATGCTGGCCAGGCTTCCCTGGATTGAAGACTCCACCAATGTGTCCTGGAGCTCAGCTTCCCCAGAGACACACCCTAATAGGTGTTGTAGAGCCAGATGTTGTAGTGCGCGGGCCACAGAGAAGAGAGAGAGAGGGTCCGGAGCGAACAGGAAACACAAATCTTTATTCGTGCTGGCACCTCAGAGTTGGGTGTTAGAGAAGCAGGTTGGGCCACGTGGAGGTAGAGAAAATGGCCGCCTCAGTAACCTTTCCTGCATCAGAACACCAGAGTGGAGCGCCAGCAAGAGAGCGAGGTGCAGAAAACGAAGGGTTTTTATAGGAGCAGCTTTTGTGAGAATGGGAAGGGGGAGGAGTAACCAGAGCACTCCAGATATCGCAGGGATATAGACAATGTCCTGAGGGCACAACATAGCTGAACAGGCACTCCGAGAATGTCCCAACTCTCCAGGGAACTAGCAGTAGCCTGAGGGGACAACATGGCAGATGTGACTGCATTGGCACAATTTCCCAGCATCTCCCCCTTTCCTTTTATCTAATGCCCAGGGCAACAGTGTGTAAAGTCTATGAACTACTCAGGGTCAGTCTATGAAAAACCAGCAACGTGAAGGGAAGGAAGCTGCTGTAAAATTGTCTAAAGTGTCCAAAGGATATACCAGCAAGTCCGATAGAAGTCTCAGTCCAAAGTAGGCGACTAGGGGGAGAAATGGCAGGGGATGAAATGCTGCATGAGGAAGGTCAGCCTCTGGAATTCTGCTTTTCTGTAGATTGTGAGCTGGAACCACCAAAACATGACAGGTCAAAGCAAAAGCAGGAAAGGCAGACAGGCAGTAAAAAGGTTCTGTCCTTGGAGTCTGCGAATCAGATTCTTCAGATAGCGTCAGGTGACATCTAGGGTTTTGGGGGGTGTGCCACTGTAGTCGTGCCATCTAGTGGGTGATGTCAGGGTGTGCAGGGGTCCAGATGTTTTTTTTTTTCTTGGGATTCCTGTGGAAGAAACATAAACAATCTGCTTCTCGTGGTTAGCAGGGCATCTGATTTGAATGCTTTATAGAAAAAGAGGTTTGGTGCCTTGATCAACTGAGTATTGGGGGATGTATCTTTCCTATTCATTTATGATTATATTTTATATTATTTGTCATGGTAGTCAGCCGTTTATCTGGAAGGTCCTGGGTGATTCATGGGGAAAAAGACCTTATCTTTTAACAAAGACTCTAAGGTGTAGGGAAGCGGGAACTATCTTATCCCCCTTTTTTTTTTTTTTTTGTATCTTGCCTTTTGTTGCCCTAGTTATTCTTGTTGTAATTATATTGTTGTTATTGCTGATATTGTCGTTGTTGGATAGAAGAGAGAGAAATGGAGAGAGGAGGGAAAGACAGAGGGAGAGAAAGATACCTGTAGACCTGCTTCACCGCCTGTGAAGTGATTCCCCTGCAGGTGAGGAACCGGGGGCTCAAACTGGGATCCTCAAGCCAGTTCTTGCACTTAGCGCCACCTGTCCTAAATCTGCTATGCCACCGCCCAATTCCCAGGAACTATCTTTTAACATAAACTCTATGGCCATGCCAATAGCAACCTTGAGGGCACATGTGGCTCCCCACATGTCCCCCGTCTTATATCATGTTTTGATGTTTGGCGGACTTTGTTTTGTGGCAGGGTGGACTGTGCCTGTCTTAGTTTGGGGATCATCCTTCCGTCTTACCCGTCATTGGAACACCTGGTCATTTTTGCCCAGTAGTACCAGATGCCCTGCCTTAGGTTGACTGGATAGCACTAGTTTCCTCTTACCCATCATTGGCTAGCCAGCCCTCTACATGGTGGACGTTCTGATGGAGGGGGACAAATCCTCCACAGAAACTCAATATTCTGCCATGTCCAGCCTATGATAGTGAGTTTGTATAGGTTGCATCTTTATGGCATCAATCTGTTGCCACAAAAGGCCATGAGCTTGTTAAGAATTATAGGACTGTGGTCTGGGAGGTGGTGCAGTGACTAAAGCCTTGAACTCTTAAGCATGAGGTCCTGAGTTCGATCCCTGGCAGCACATGTACCAGAGTGAGTCTGGTTCTTTCTCTTTTTCTCATTAATAAATAAATTTAAAATGTTGAAAAAAAAAAGAATTATAGGACCTATTGTGAGCAGAAGAAGTAAACCAAGCTAGGGTCCCACAACTAAGGGTATACAGGTAAGGAAGGGGGAATGTATCCATTGATATGAAGAGGTAGGATCATATCTCAAGTCTAAGGGAAGCAGTCAGTGGATGTGATGTCCAGGGGAACAGCCATTTGTCTTTGGGGGTAGTAAAGGATGTCCATGGCATGGGTGATGTTATAAAGGGAAACATCTTTAAATTGTTGGCTGACAAAGGCAGGCCTATGGTGGCAAGACAAGATACACCAGTTAAGTGTACAAGAATATGTGAATGTTGCTAATTCACATAGCTTGGATATGGAGGAACTTATTACAGTTTAATACCTTACCATATGAACAGATGATTCCTCATATGAAGGTTTGATAGCTGTAATCACTTACTTGTGAAAAACAATAAAACTTGTAACAAGTTAGAGGTTTACTATAATTGACTTTGGACTATAAGCAGACTCAGGTTACTTAGAGAGTTAATGCATGTTAGTAACAATGGTTTTAACATTTAGAGTACTTCTGAGCAGATGGGTCATACAAAATTTTTTGGTCATTCAGCACACTCACTCACAAAACACAACTGGCCATTCATAACATAAGACATTCAGGGAAGGGGTAGGAGAGAGGGCTCTGTGAGCCAACTTTTGTAGGTTCTGCCATGTCATATTATGGATCCTGGGATGTATCCTGCATCTAGTCCTCTTGTGTTTCTTGTTCTTCAGGGATAACAGTGCCATCATGAGGGTATTGTCGAACATGGCGGGCAGGAACCCAGACAGGTTTAGAGTAATTATGAGGGAAAATGAATGCAAAACCTCTTCCCATGGTCAATAGAGGGTCAGGCCCTTTCCAAATTTTATCAAGTGGGTCTTTCCATTTGACCTTAATAGATGGGAGAGTAGATGGTGTTTGCCAGTGAAGAATAATAGGAGGTAAGTCCGAGTTATTGTAAATATTAAAGAGATTTAACGTAGTTAAGGCTTTTGCTAGCTGGATATTGGGGGGATACATTCCTCCTTTATCTTTATTCAGTTGAGCCTTAAGAGTTTGATGGGCCCTCTCGACAATGCCTTGTCCCTGTGGATTATAGGGAATGCCTGTGGTATGAGTAATGTTCCAGAGGGAACAAAAATCTTTAAATTATTTGCTGGTAAACGCTGGTCCACGGTCGGTTTTCACTTGAAGAGGTAAGCCCATCACAGCAAAACAGGAGAGCATGTGGCTTATAAGCTTTTTAGAGCTTTCTCCTGTCTGAGCTGTTGCCCACATAAATTTAGAAAAGGTATCAATTGAGACAAACACATATTTTTGTTTGCCAAAGTTTGGTATGTGGGTGACATCAATTTGCCAAATAGCATTAGCTTTTAAGCCTCGGGGGTTAACACCAAGAGTCTGAATAGCAGGTGTTTTTATGAGACTTGCACAGGAAGAGCATGTAGCTAGGATATGTTTTAATTGTGGTAACGGAACATCAGGAAATCGAGCTCGAAGGCCTTTAAGATTAACATGGGTTAGAGAATGGAAATCAGCAGGATCAGAGACAGAGACTAGGAGAGCTCCTGTGGAGGCAAGGCGGTCAGCTGCAGCATTCCCTTCCGACAGGGAACCAGGAAGAGGGCTGTGGGAATGAAGGTGCTGAATATATAGTGGTTGGGTTCGAGAAGAGAGCATAGAGGCGATTTGAATCAAGAGAGGGGAAAGTGGGTTGTCATTAATTTTCACATAAGAACGAGCAAGCCATGGAAGTAAGTTAACAGTATACACACTGTCAGAAAAAAGGTTGAAGGATTCTGGTACAGCTTTTAATGCAAGGAAAACAGCATAAAGTTCTTTGTACTGAGGGGAATTCTCAGGAAGCTCAGTAAAGAGGGGTTTAGGAGATTGTTTGTCTGGGTAATATATAAGGGCAGCAGCTCCCTTTTTTCCACCATCAGTGAAGACTGTAGGAGCAGAAGGAATGGGATCTCGAGAGAAAAGTTTAGGTGCTAGTAGAGGCAGAAGAGGTAAAGAAGCTGTCAATTTATTGGAAGGAAAATGGTTATCTATTTGTCCTGGAAACCCCAGGAAGCTTATGGCAAAGCAGGAATGATGGCGTATAAGCCACTCTGTATCTGTGAGAGAAAAGGGCAGAATAATTAAATCCGGTTCTTTCCCTAAGAGCTGCACAGACCTATTTCTCCCTTGGCGAACCATGAATGCTAACGCATCTATCTCAGTGAGGAGTCTTGGAGTTCCTCCTACTGGCAGGTGAAGCCACTCAAGAACCCCATGGTCTTGCCACAATGCCCCTACTACTGTGGGGGTGGAGTTGAAGATTAGAAGGTTTACCAGAGAGGAGGGAGAGAATTGAACAAGGTGCATGTCCTGGAGGGCCTGGTTAACCCTTTCCAGTGCCAAGGAGGCCTCGGGAGTTAACTTACATTTTGAGGAGGGCTGTTTGTTTCCTTTTAACAGGTCAAACAGTGGTTGGAGGCAGCTTGTAGGCAGATAGAGAAACTGCCTAAGCCAATTTAAATTTCCTAGAAAACTTTGTAAAGAAGCAAGAGTAAGGTTAGAAGGAAAGGTGACATTAGGTTTTAAGGGATGAATTTGCATTAGAGAAATCTCTGAACCTAGGAAGGATATTGGAGGGATTAACTGTATCTTCTCAGGGGCTACATTAAGGCCGCTTTTCTTTAATGCAGGAATGAGAAAATCACGTAAGGCATAGAGATCTGTATCTGATTTTCCCCATATTAAAATATCATCTGTATAATGAAAAATATTAAGGCCCTTATGAATATATGGGACAAGGGCAGATTTAACAGCCTCCTGACAAATAGTAGGACTATTGGCCATACCCTGGGGCAGCACCACCCATTCAAATCTATCAGCAGGGCTGGCATTATTAATAGATGGAACAGAGAAGGCAAAACGTTTAGAATCTTGCGGATGCAAGGGGATAGAGAAAAAAACAATCTTGTATATCAATAGCTATGATTGGAATTCCTGTGGGAATTGCAGAAGCAAGAGGCAAACCCCTTTGGGGGGAGCCCCAGACCTGCATGGTTTTATTTACTGCATGGAGATCTTGAAGGAGGCGCCATTTTCCCGAGTGCTTTTTAATCACAAAGACAGGAGTATTCCATGGGCTTCGAGAATGGCGAATGTGTCCTAAGGACAACTGATCTCAGACGAGCTCTTTTAAAATTTTTAGTTTATCCCTAGGTAAAGGCCACTGTTCCACCCAGACAGGCTCATTAGAAAGCCAGCTTAAATGGGGTGTTTGGCTACGAACAGTGGCATTTAGTATTGGGGTGCTGATTAGACCTGGTATCACGGGAACGAGTTTTACGCTCTGCAGAGGTGTCTGTGGATATCCTAACATCAAGACATTCTAGAAGATCCCTGCCCAATAGGTTGGTGCTAATATTAGCTACCAAAGGGCGGAAGTGTCCGGTAGAACCTTCCGGGTCTTCCCACATGAGCAAGTCTCGTGTGCGAAATGATTGGGTCACCCCTCCTACTCCATGTATACTGGGTCCAGGGATGAGTTCCCAATCTTGGGGAACCTCTTCTTGCCTTAAAATCATCTTTGCTGCCCCCGTGTCAATCAAAAATTTAAAAGGAATATTGCCAATCTTTACTGTCATAGAAGGGTTACCTTGTTCTAGAACAGGAGTGGTCCACAAAATTTCAGGCCCCGAATTTGTACCATTCAGGGGCGAACCATCTTTATGAAATTGGGACCAACAATCTCTCTTCCAATGAAACCCCTTACGACATCTTGGACAAACAGTACGTGGCCTCTGGCTCCCTGACTGAAAGCAGGGTTTCCCTGACTGGAGGCGTGGTCACAGCTTATCAGGACATTGGTTATGCCAATGTCCTTGGCGACCGCACTGAAAGCAGGCTCCATTGTGATTACGTGGGGTAACTGCATAAACCTGTGTCATAGCGGATGCCCCATAATTGCCTGATGTAAGTTCCTGTGTCGCTAAAATCCAATTATCTGGGTGTAGGTGTTTACGATTAAGGCATGCCTGACGGAATTGTGGTATCATGCCTTCCCAGACAATAGAGCGCAGGAGTAGTGACCGGATGTCAGGATTGTAAACCTTTCTCTCTAAGCTTGTCTTCACCCTTGAGATGAAGCTCGCTAATGATTCATCAGTGCCTTGGCGAATAGAGTTAATGGGAACTGACGAATCTACATTGGGTGGGGTCACCATTTCCCATGCTTGTGTTGCGCAGATGCGTACCTGTTCAAAATAACCGGTTGGAAACCTGGCTTCTGTCTGCTGAACTCCAGATTCATAAGCTCCTTCTCCAAACAAAGCATCAGAATCCCATTCTACCTGTTTGTTACTATTTTCCTGCGACTGTCTAGAGCACTCATCACGGAAGTATGCCTTCCACTGTAGGTAGAGGGGGTCTGGGAGTGCAGCACGAGCCAGATCTTTCCAATCTTGGGGCGTGTTAAGATGGTGGTAAAAACTCCTTAAAACGGACTTGGTCCATGGAGCGTGCATTCCGTCATCCCTGACTGCTTGTCTGAGTGTTTCGAGGTTTTTAGTGGAGTATGGCTGCCACGGCTGAGGGTTTTGTTTAGACAGGGCCACGTTTACCGGGAAGGTGTGGATTTGGTTCGATGACACTGGGGAGAGATCTACGGAAGTGGAAGGTGCTGTGGAAACTGCTGTAGTGGCCGCAGGGGAAACTGAACACGTATCTACGGGGATGGAGCTCTTGGGGTGGACTGCAAATGGTTTAAGGTCCTTAAATGCTGAAAAAATATCCTTTAACTCTCATATCTCAGCCACAAGGTCTCTTAATGATGACGTATCAGCAGGGGGTGGGGTCAGAGAAGCAGAAGCCTCAGGGGAAGCCAAAACCGGGGCGGTAGGAGGAGGGGCTAGAGAACCGGAAGCCTCAGGGGAAGCAGGGGGCAGGGCCAGAGAAGCAGAAGGAACTGAACACGTGTCTGCCACAGAAGGGACCGAACACGTGTCTGCAGAAGGAGCCGAACACGTGTCTGTGGGGACAGTGGGGGGAGGGGTCGTGGAAGCGGAAGCTGCCGCAGGAGAAACCGAACACGTGTCTCCAGAGGCAGCGGTTTTGGGGCTGACTGCAGATTGCTTAGGGTGTTTAAGTCTTAAGCAAATATCCTTTAACTACTGTATATTAGCCTCAAGGTCACTTAACCTTTTGGCAGGAGGCCTTGTACATATCCTGAAAATAGTAAATATAGCCATGAGAACCCATGGTGTAGCAAAAATTAAAGCGTCTCTGAGATTGAAAGCCTGTCCCAGGAGAGAAGGATAGAATGTCTGGGACACCTCCTCATAAAACGGAAAAAATCCCATGGTGGAGGGAAACGCAGGGCCACAGAGGCGGGTGGATGCCACTTACCTGTGTCTGGGTGGCTTTTCTGGACCTCAGGCTGGGCGTGAGTGCGAGACACGTTGAGTGCCAGATGTTGTAGAGCCAGATGTTGTAGTGCGCAGGCTGCAGAGAAGAGAGAGAGAGGGTCTGGAGCGAAGAGGAAACACAAATCTTTATTCGTGCTGGCACCTCAGAGTTGGGTGTTAGAGAAGCAGGTTGGGCCACGTGGAGGTAGAGAAAATGGCCGCCTCATGCAGTAACCTTTCCTGCATCTGAACACCAGAGTGGAGCGCCAGCAAGAGAGCGAGGTGCAGAAAACGAAGGGTTTTTATAGGAGTAGCTTTTGTGAGAATGGGAAGGGGGAGGAGTAACCATAGCACTCCAGGATAGGATGATAACTCTCGTGAGAATGGGAGGGGGGAGGAGTAACCAGAGCACTCCAGATATCGCGGGGATATAGACAATGTCCTGAGGGCACAACATGGCTGAACAGGCACTCTGAGAATGTCCCAACTCTCCAGGGAACTAGCAGTAGCCTGAGGGGACAACATGGCAGATGTGACTGCATTGGCACAATTTCCCAGCAACTAGGGAAAGAGAGAGGCAGACTGGGAGTATGGACCGACCAGTCAACGCCCATGTTCAGCGGGGAAGCAATTACAGAAGCCAGACCTTCTACCTTCTGCAACCCTCAATGACCCTGGGTCCATGCTCCAAGAGGGATAGAGAATGGGAAAGCTATCAGGGCAGGGGGTGGGTTATGGAGATTGGGTGGTGGGAATTGTGTGGAGTTGTACCCCTCCTACCCTATGGTTTTGTTAATTAATCCTTTCTTAAAAAAAAAAAAAAGAAAAGTAAAACTACTCCAGGTGGATACATTTTTTTTCTGATCTGGGATGTTCAACCTTGACCATAGTCATCTAGTTATGATTCAGTCCCAGTTAAGCCTCATGAAAGCACCATAGGGTAGATCATTTGTTTTAGAAGGTTTCCTGTGAAAGTGGAGTCAGATGCAAAGACATATGTGCAGGTAGTTTACTTGATAATGAAACTGGAGAAGGCAGGTATGAAAAAAGGATAAAAGAGGAAGAAAAGGAAGCAGATGTGTGTCGATAAATATTTATTAGCCAGCTCTCTGGAAAAGCACAATAATCCTAATTTGTAACATTTACCATTTTCAATGGCAACCTCAAGGATAATCATTGCCTGTGGAGCTGGGAAGTAAAGAATTCAGTATGGATTCGGTTCGGAGTGTCACTAAGGGTAGGCCAATAAAAAGATGCATTAAGGAGTTGGCCACTGCTTTTGGTGACTGTTGCTCACCTGACTATACTTCCTAGGAACATTGGAAAGTGTATCTTAGAACTGGTTCCATAAAACAACAGGAGGAAGCATTTATCTATCATTTTACCTTCCACAGTCATCAAGGACAGCCAAATGGGCATTAACTTCCCTGCAGTTTTGGCATGCATTTGCAAGAAAGCTGAGTAGATTTATTTGCAGGTTCTAAAAACCCAAGAGAGGTCTTGCAGCAGGGAGTAAGAGGTAAGTTTTGTGACCCTTTTGGGGCATTAGCAGATTGCTTTTGTGTGGTTTGCTGAAACCTTTGTGGAATAAGTCATGTGACAACAGCTGGAGTCATAATTGGAACTGAGAGAAAATAAAGTGTTCAAGACAGCCCACCTTGGTAATTGTTCATATTTGCTTGTCCCCTACTCCAAACCCCACCCTTAGAAGCACATTTTGTGAGGGAGTACCCTTCAAAGTAAAAGCCAATTATATTGTTTTGAAAATTTTTTGTACTCTCTTTACTTATTTAATGAGAACCAGAAACTGAGACAGTAGGAAGAGAGAGAGAGGGAGAGAGAGAGAGAGAGAGAGAGAGAGAGAGACCTGCAGCCCTGCTTCACCACTCTTAAAGCTTTCCCTCTGCAGGTGGGGAATGGGGACTTGAGTCCTTAAGCATTGTAACATGTGCTCTCAACCAGGTGCAGCACCACCCAGCCCCATTAATTATATTCTCTATAAAATCTTAATACATGAGGGTAGATAGTATAATGGTTATGCAAAGAGACTCTCATGCCTGAGGTTTCAAAGTCCTAGGTTCAATCCCTCAGAGCTGATTGGTGCTCTGGTTAAAAAAAACAAACACCTTAATACAAGGGATTAGTAGAACAAGCTACGGTTTTTATTGTTCCAGTGTTTCAGAGGTCAGAATCATTATCTATCACTTCCCTCATCAATGGCATGGCTTTGCTCTGAAGCTAGATCCTTCAATCAAATACTGTTAGATTCCAGTCATCCTACTCCTCTCCCAATAATATATTATACAATGGATACTTAGTCCAAGGTACTTGTTGTATCAAATGGTTCCAAAGGAAAGTTTATATAACACTTGTGATTTTTCTGCTGCAGTCACCCCCTTTTTTTTTTAATGGCTTTGGGTTCCATTCAGACCTGGAAGCTTCTTTATCATTTGTTGTATGAGTTGGAATACTACTCCCAGGTACCATATTTGTCTCTGAAATTCAAAGAAGCCCACTAAAGTCTATACGATTTTCTTAGGGATTGCAAGGTGTTTCAATTTATCCTTTACTTTAGTATTTACTGCTGTAGCTCAGATTATTTCACTTCTAAAAAGCTTCATCAATATGACAGTCTCCTTAATCTTTGTAGAGTGTTTCTCCTGCTTCTGGAATACATGCTTCTTGCTGGGTATCTAAAGGAGTTTGTTTTAACTCCCTAGATATAATTGACATTAATACCATTGATACTGCAGACAAATGGGTTGTCTGCAGATTATCAAGACAATTGACTTCTCTGCCAACTGAATTTGAAGCTCTTTAAAATTTTTTTTTCATTATCTCTATTTATTGGATAGAGATAACCAGAAATTGAGAAGGTGGGAGATAGATAGATAGAGAGAGAGAGGAAGAGAGAGAGAAAGGAAGAGAGACATCTGGAGACCTAGTTCACCACTCACAAAGCTTTCCCTCTGCAGGTGGGGACCAGGGGCTAGAACCCAGGTCCTTGACCATTGTAACATGTGTACCAGGTGTGAAACCACCTGGCCCCATTCATTTTTTAAAATTTTATTTTATTTATATATTATTGGGTAAAGACAGAGAGAAATTGAGAGGGGAGGGGGACATAGAGAGACACCTGCAGCTCTACTTCACAACTTGTGAAGCTTTCCCCCTACAGGTGGGGACCAGGGGCTTTGAACCAGTGTTCTTGTGCACTGTAGAGTGTGTGCTTAATGAGGTGTGCCACTTTCTAATCCACATCAAATTAATTCTTCATCCCTACTTGAACCTATAATCTTCCAGTGATATGAGCAGAATTGAGAGGGGTCAGACCTCCCTCTGGGCCACCAGAGAGGTATACCATCAAAACTTATCCTGAGGCCATATCCTTTGAGTGCTCCAAACCATTTGATCATATGTTTATTTCCACTCCTCATTTATCTTACCCTTAGTTGTAAGCAGTCAGTAAATATCTGAATGGTGTGGATGCTTGTATAGCAACATGTCTATGAGAGATTACAAATCACCACAAATTAGTTAGTACTCCTATGAAAGGTAGAGTTGTATTGTTATGTGGAAAACTGAGAAATGTTATGTATGTACAAGCTACTGTATTCACTGTCAAATGTAAAACATTAATTCCCCAATAAAGGAAAAAATAAATAGATAAAAAAGGAAAAAATAGAAGGAAAGATGAAAAAAAAGAAAGGTAGAGTCTAATTTGATATCCCCTGAAACAGCTGAATTCAATGATTTATTTACTATTCAACTGTTGTTTTGAGACTTCTGAGGCTAGATTAAAAAAAAAAAAGCCATACATCTTCTACCAGAGCTACTACGTAAGAAACTGGATTATCCAAATACTACCATAATGGAGAGGTTATTGTAGGTGACCAGCTGTCAGTACTTGCTCAGCCTAATCTTCCAGTCAACCCCACAAAGACAACAGACATCTGAGTGAAACATAGGTGTTTTTGTAAGCCTACCCTCCCCCTAGCTACAACGAAATGACCTCCAATAAAACCACAAAGAGAAGAAGAATTGCCTACTTGACCTCTGCCTAAATTTCTTACCTATAAAAATAATGAAATTGAGCAGCTGTGTTTCTCTGCTCTCCTCTCCCAGGGCAACCAGGAATACCAAAGGAGACCACCTGGGACCACATCACACAGGACTAGAATCACTTCAGGAACCCACCAAATCACTGGTGAGTGCAAACACGTGTGGCTTATGGACAGAGAGGAGCCTAGGGAGAGATTAAGTGACTGGTAATAGTCTGGCAGTTTACCAGTTGAGACACCACCTCCAGTCTGTTTCACTAAGAAAAAGATGGCTGAAGGAAAGAGAGGACTCCCCTAAGACTCACCAAATGAAATTGTGAGTCTCCATTGCTACTGCCCTCAGAATCTGGAGCAGCAGGGGGGAGGAACTTTGCTGACACCAGGGGACAGAGAACTAACCAGGCAACTCAGGAGAAGATCTGTGCCTCCGTGGCCTAGCAGTGGGGCTGTGAGAGTCTCTTTGCATAACCACTGGATTATTTATGCCCCACACTTCTTTTTCTCTTGGTCAGGAGTCAGTGATTAAGCTAAGAAGCCTACTTATAGTTTAAAACCCCTCAGGCTCCCATAGCCTACTGGAAAGAAAATGAACAAAAGAGGTTTTAAGCCACTGTGCTCCAACTCAGGG
Organism: Erinaceus europaeus; assembly: GCF_950295315.1. Lineage (NCBI taxonomy): Eukaryota > Metazoa > Chordata > Mammalia > Eulipotyphla > Erinaceidae > Erinaceus > Erinaceus europaeus. The sequence continues at coordinate 36,450,980 of NC_080177.1, forward strand.
ATTTAAATACAATTGAAACAAATGTCAATTTCCACAACTGTGAACCCTTTAATTACCTTACTTAGACACAAGTCAATCCAGACAAGAGTGATCAGTAATTTGAAAAGTACTGAGGGACCTCATAACATACTATATAAAATGGTTAAAAAATAATAAGAAATATTGGAGAAATGAACCAAGACAAGAGTTAAGCTAAAAGCCCCCCGAAGTTGAACCACAAAATAATGAGGACGACATCCAAACACTAGTTAAGGAAATAATCACTGGAGTGAGTAAAGAGTTTGAAAGAATTGTCATCAGAAATGCAGAAACAACAAATGAGACTCTGGAAGAAAACACTAATTATCTCAAGGTTATTAGAGAGCTGAAAACTGAAATAGCTGAGCTAAGAACACAACTAGCTGAAGAATCTAAAGCAGTATCAGAACAGGATAACAAAATAGATGCACTCCAGAAAACAGTGGAGGGCAGAGAGAATAGAATCAATGAGGCTGAAGACACAATTAGCAAGATCGAGGACGAATTAGAGACAACTAAAACAGAAGTAAGAGATTAAGAGATACTGAAAACAACAACAGAGACCTATGGGATGACTTAAAAAAATAACATATGAATTATTGGCTTAATAGAGGAAGAAAATGAGGGAGGGGAAGAAAGCATTCTTCAGGACATAATAGCTGAGAACTTCTCTAGTTTAGACAACATAAAGTTCAAGAAGCCCAGAGGGTCCCAAACAGAATTAACCCAGACTTAAAGACACCAAGACACATCATATTTAGACTGGAAAGGAATAAGGATAAAGAAAGGATCCTGAATGATGCAAGAGAAAAACAGAGTCAACTACAGAGGAAAACCATAAGATTAGCAGCAAAATTCTCCACAAAAACACTACAGGCCAGAAGAGAATGACAAGATACCTATCAAGTACTCAGTGAGAAAGGCTTTCAACCAAGAATACTGTATCTTGCTGGACTGTCATTCAGACTAGATGGAGGCATCAAAACCTTCTCAGACAAGCAACAGTTGAAGCAATTGACTATCACCAAGCCTGCCCAGAAAGAAGTTCTGAAAGGTCTCCTATAAACACTCAGACCACCATAAACAGGCCATATATCAGAACACTGTAAAGCTCTACAAGAATGGCATTAAAATATCTTCAATCTTTGATATCAATAAATGTCAATGTCCTAAATTCACCTATTAAAAGGCACAGAGTAGGAAGATGGATCAGAAAACACAGCCCAACAATATGCTGCCTACAGGAAACCCACCTAACTCAACAAGACAAAGACAGACTGAAAGTGAAAGGAAAGAAAACTATCATACAGGCCAATGGCCCACAAAAAAGGGGCAGGAACGGCTATTTTATTATCTGACATGATAGACTTTAAAATAAATAAAATTACAAAAAGATAGGGATGGACATTACTTAATGCTTAGAGGATCAGTCAATCAAGAGGACTTAACAATTGTTAACATCTATGCACCCAATGAGAAGCCATCTAAATACATCAAACGTCTACTGAAAGAACTACAGCAATATATTAACAGCAACACAGTCATAGTAGAGGACTTAAACACCCCACTCTCTCAACTTGACACATCATCCAGGCATGAAATCAATAAAGACATGAAAGAGTTAAATGAGGAGATAGATAAACTAGAACTACTGGACATTTTCATAGCCATTCACCCCAGTAAACTATAATACACATTTTACTCAAGTCCACATGGGTCATATTCAAGGATAGACCATATGTTAGGCCACAAAGACAGCATCAGCAAATTCAAGAGCACTGAAATCATCCCAAGCATCTTATCAGACCACAGTGGAATTAAACTAACACTTAACAATCAACAAAAGATTAGTAATAATCCCCAAATGTGGAAGCTTAACAGTACACTCCTTAGCAATTACTGGGTCAAAGAGGAAATCAAGGAAGAAGTCAGAATGTTTTGAGAGTTCAATGAAAATCAAGACACAAGTTATCAAAATATTTGGGACACAGCTAAGGCAGTACTGAGAGGGAAGTTCATTGCCATAAAAGCGCACATTAGGAAACAAGAAAAAGCACAAATAAACAGCCTGACTGCACATCTTAAGTACCTAGAAGAAGAAGAACAAAGGAACCTAAAGCAACCAGAAGGACAGAAATCACTAAAGTTCAGGAAGAAATCCATGAAATTGAAAGTTATCAAAAACCTTCCCAAGAATAAAATTCCTGGACCAGATGGTTTTATAAATGAATTCTACAAAACCTTCAAGGAAGACTTAATACCTCTACTTTTAAAAGTCTCCCAGAAGACTGAAGACATTAGAATACTCCCTTCTAGCTTCCATGATGCTAACATCATTTTGATACCAAAAGCAGACAGGGACACAACCAAGAAAGAAAACTACAGACCAGTATCTCTGATAAACGTAGATGCTAAAATGTTGAACAAAATTCTAGCCAACTGGATACAGCAATATATTAAAAAGATTGTTCATCACGACCAAGTGGGGTTTCTCCCAGGCATGCAAGGTTGGTTTAATATACGTAAATCAATCAATGTGATCCACAACGTCAATAAAAGCAAGACCAAAACCACATGCTTATATCAATTGTGGGACTATGTGAAAGCTTGGTAGAGCTTAGGGGAGCTCTCTCATCCTTGGATGGAGGTATGGAAAGACACCCTGCTTGTTAGTCTCTCTCATTATAGAGATGAGCCAAGAGGGAAAATGTCTCCCAGCAAAGCTTGCCTTGTTAGCCTCTCAAGTCCATAGAGATCTCATAGTTTCTCCTTGTTAGTGGCAGGCCACATGGCTGCCTGATTTAAGGTTCATTTACTCAAATTCATCTTACCTTCTGATCACAGAGGAGAACACACCTTATCACACACTCCTAACAGTGCCCTTTGATGTCCTTAATTTGCATCAAACCTTGCTTATTTTCTCTCTATCTCACCTTAACTGGTTTAACCACTTTCCCCCTCTCAAATGCCTTTAAATTAAACAATTTAATTAAATAATTAAGTTATTAATTAAAAGCCTGCATCAGGAGACTAATTATATTGACCTTTATGTATCTGCATCAATTCTTGTCATACCAGCCCTCTACCATAGGGGCAAGCTGAACTTTAAGAAACCTGTAATTTCTGATGTATTTGAAAAATGTTCTTTGTTTAACTTTCTCTCTATATATCCAAGCCCACCCCCAAATAAACGGGAGTGTTCCAATTCTTCCTGGTGTCTCTTGCTTATATCATTGCATCTCTTGAACAAAGCGAGGGAGAACCAGTCGCTTACCTTCACTGATGAGAGCAACCCCGCGGGAGACCCAGCAATCAGTATATGCAGAGAAAGCCTTTGATAAAATACAACATCCCTTTATGATCAAAACACTACAAAAATGGTAATAGATGGAAAATTCCTCAAGATAATGGAGTCTATATAGATAGCAAACCCACAGCCAACATTATACTCAATGGTGAATACCTGGAAGCATTTCCACTCATATCATGTACTAAACAGGGCTGCCCACTATCACCATTACTATTCAACATAGTGTTGGAAGTTCTTGCCAGAGCAATCAGGCAGGAGTAAGGAATTAAAGGCATACAGATTGTAAGAGAAGAAGTCAAACTCTCCCTATTTGCAGATGACATGATAGTATACATAGAAAAACCTAAGGAATCCAGTAAGACGCTTTTGGAAATCATCAGACAATACAGTAATGTGTCAGGCTACAAAATTAGCATTCAAAAATCAGCTGCATTCCTTATACAAACATTAAGAAAGAAGTTGAAATCCAGAAATCAATTCCATTTACTATAGCAACAAAAACAATCAAATATCTAGGAATAAACCTAACCAAAGAAGTGAATGACTTGTATACTGAAAATTATGAGTCACTTCTCAAGGAAATTGAAAAAGACTATAAGAAGTGGAAAGATATTCCATCTTCATGGGTTGGCAGAATTAACACCATCAACATGAATATACTACCCAGAGCCATCTACAAATTTAATGCTATCCTCATCAAGATCCCAACCACATTTCTTAGCAGAATAGAAAAAATGCTACAAATGTTTATCTGGATCCAGAAAAGACCTAAAATTGCCAAAACAATCTTGCGAAGAAAGAACAGAACTGGAGGCATCACACACCCAGATCTCCAATTGTATTATAGGGTCATTGTCATCAAAACTGCTTGGCACTGGAACATGAATAGACACACTGACCAGTGAAATAGAATTGAGAGCCCAGAAGTAAGTCCCCACACCTATGGACATCTAGTCTTTGACAAAGGTGCCCAGGTCATTAAATGGGGAAAGCAGAATCTCTTCTACAAATGGTGTCAGGAAAAAAATGGGTTGAAACATGCAGAAGAATGAAACTGAACTACTATATTTCACCAAATACAAAGGTAAATTCCAAGTGGATCAAGGACTTGGATGTTAGACCACAAACTATCAGATACTTAGAGGAAAATATTGGCAGAACTCTTTTCCGCATACATTTTAAAGACATCTTCAATGAAACGAATCCAATTACAAAGAAGACTAAGGCAAGCATAATCCTTTGGTACTACATTAAATCAAAAAGCTTCTGCACAGCAGAAGAAACCACCAAACCAAGAGACCCCTTACAGAATGGGAGAAGATCTTTATATGCCATACATCAGACAAGAGGCTAATAACCAACATATATAAAGAGCTTGCCAAACTCAGCAACAAGAAAACAAGTAAGCCCATCCAAAAATGGGGAGAGGACATGGACAGAATATTCTCCACAGAAAAGATCCACTCCGAGAAACACATGAAAAAATGCTCCAAGTCTTTGACTGTCAGAGAAATGCAAATAAAGACAACAATGAGATACCACTTCACTCCTGTGAGAATGTCATACATCAGAAAAGGTAACAGCAGCAAATGCTGGAGAGGTTGTGGGGTCAAAGGAACCCTCCTGCACTGCTGGTGGGAATGTCAATTGGTCCAGCTACTGTGGAGAACAGTCTGGAGAACTCTCAGAAGGCTAGAAATGGACCTGCCCTATGATCCTGCAATTCCTCTCCTGAGATATATCCTAAGGAACCCAACACACCCATCCAAAAAAATCTGGGTACACATATATTCTTGGCAGCACAATTTGTAATAGCCAAGACCTGGAAGCAACCCAGGTGTCCAACAACAGGTGAGTGGCTGAGAAAGTTGTGGTATATATACACAATGGAATACTACTCAGCTGTAAAAAATGGTGACTTCACCATTTTCAGCTGATCTTGGATGGACCTTGACAAATTCATGTTAAGTGAAATAAGTCAGAAACAGAAGGATGAATATGGAATGATTTCACTCTCAGGCAGAAGTTGAAAAACCAGGTCAGAAAATAAAACACAAGTAAAACCTGAACTGGCATTGGCATGTTGCACCAAAGTAAAAGACTCTGGGGTGAGTTGGGGGAGAATACATGTCCAAAATGAATGACAAAGGACCTCGTGGGGATTGTAGTGTTATATGGAAAACTGGGAAATGTTATGCATGTACAAACTATCATAATTACTGTTGAATGTAAAACATTAATTCCCCAATAAAGAAATTAAAAAAAAAGAAAAAAATTATTTAAATAAATTGATGTACCAATTTTTGTGTGGTAGTCATTACCTTCCACTCGGCAACCAGAAAACTCTCCAATTTTGAAGACCAGAAAACTCTCCAATTTTGAAGAGTAATGGTGGTAGTGGGTGTGGTGAAGAGAGACAGGGTGGTAGGGCACTGTGTATTTTGGGGAGTATGTATGCGCGCATGTTGGGGATGTACTGACCTTCATAGCTGTGTTCAGCACTGCACCACGGTAAACAAGAGAAGAAAATACTTGGGGCTGGTGAGAGTCTCTTGCTTACCGCAGTTCACTTTTCTGTTTTAGATCTTTTTAAGTGGGTCTTTGTTATGTGCATATAAAATAGTCTAAATTGAAGTTCCTCTAAGCCTCCATGCCTTATGACTCAGGGGACTGTGACTAGACCATAACATTGATTCCCTAGGAGAAAGTATCTGCATTCCTCTCATGATGAGAAACCCCTAGAGAGGAGAAAGTACCTCAGAATGTCTATCTTTGCATCCTTAATCTCTCCCTAGAAAATTGCTCTTATAGGGAGTCGGGTGATTGCACAATGGGTTAAGTGCATGTGGTGCAAGACCGGCATAAGGATCCCGGTTTGAGCCCCCAGCTCCCCACCTGCAGGGACATTGCTTCACAGGTGGTGAAGCAGGTCTTCAGGTGTCTATCTTTCTCTCCCCCTCTGTGTCTTCCCCTCCTCTCTCGATTACTCTCTGACCTATCCAACGACAGCAACAGCAACAACAACAACTACAATAATAACCACAACAATGATAAAACAACAAGGGCAACAAAAGGGGAAAAAATGCTATCCAGGAGTAGTGGATCGGTGGTTTAGGCACCGAGCCCTGGCAATAACCCTGGAGGCAAAAAAAAAAAAATCGCTCCTATAACTTGGAAAGAATGTACGGTGTGTAGACCATTTGAAGCGTTGATTTGTGGTTGAAATTTATAACTACCCGTGAGACAAAAAATCTTGTGATTACAAGCAAACTCCTGGGTTCTTGGACTGAATGAAAATTATATCTTTCACATCCTGCAGTGTAATACTTACATAAAGACTAATTATTCCCATGTAATCACTCACAGAAAACTTCCTGGCATCTAGCTAAAAAAGAAAACGTAGTCTCCACACAACAAGTAACGTGAGAAGAGGAGAACAGATGCTGTGGGAGAAGCAAGAAGCTTAAATCCTCCACAGCTCAGAGCCAGATGTGGGAGTCAGACAGTCAGAGGGACAATTTATGATTGTCAAGGGGCTTGGAGGAATGGTTCACTTAACTTCTTTGTGCCTTGTTTTCTGATATGTAGCATAATTTTAATACCATAACCCAGTGCATTAAATGACCAGTATGTACGAAGCATAGTTAAGACCACTTTCTAACACCAAATAAGGAACTAATGTTCCTTAGCACAATGTCTTGAAATGATTCTTCTCCTGGATTTTAAATCTACTTACTATTTAGTTATAGCAAGATTACCACTTGTGTTCAAAATTTAGCTCAAATTTAAGTATTAATTTCTTTCCATCTTTACTGCCACAGTCTTTACTCAAATCACTCTCATCTCTCACTGGGATCTGTTGGGCAGCCCTCCTGCTCCATCCTCCATTGCTGACACTATGGCCTATTTACATAATAATTGTTTTGCTTGAAAGATCCCCACCTTTGATCTATCTTCCTTCTACCTCGAGACCCGCCCTGCCTGCAGGGTACATTAATCCTGCCAGTTAAAACCCTAGCAACCTTCTACCTTTCTACCTTTCTACCTTTCTACCTTCTACCTTTCTACCTTTCCACTCTTTCCTTTTCTCCACCCCCTTTCCTAGCCATTTCCTTTTCTGACTTGCCACTTCTGGTTCTAAATACATAAAAGCGTTGTCTCTGATCAATAAAGGCACACTGTGTTCCCACTCTGCCACGAGTTCCTGGTGTCGCTGGGTAGGCAGCAGCCCAGGTTGACTCTGGTTGTGTTCTCTCCAATCCAGAGAGCACGTGCCCAAGAAGAAACACCCTCACACTAGCCCGGCAGGATCAATGCTCTTACCTGTCAACTGAGCCCCCTGCTCCTATTTCCTTCCAAACTCCTGGAGCACTGAGAAAAATCTGATTGAAAATGCCACTCTCCAACTTAAAAACCTTGAGGGAGAAGACATTCATCCTGGTTTCCCTGGCATACAGCTGGGTTTTCCCTTTACTGGGTTTTCCTTTTACAACGAACACAGTTGTAACTGGCAACCATAAACTAGGCTATTTTAACTTTAAGACTTACATTACTAGAATCCAAGTATCACCGCCCCCCTACCTCAACCAACACATTTCTGAGTTTTTATGTAAATGAATGAAGGAGTGGTGATTCACTTTATACAAATTCAGTTTACAGACCACACTTTCAGAAACCTAGCATCTTCACATGCATATCTGTGCCATTTTTCATGCTCTGGAATGGAGTGGATTTTGCAGGAGTGAGTTTTCTTCTGAAAGGATAGTTGTTATTAGGCTGGTAATTTTCTGACCATCCTGAGTTCATCTATAGTCCTTAAAATCTTGATGTAACCTACAAAAATGTTGCTAATTTTTCCAACTGGAGGACAGCTAGTAGTAATATTTTCTTGCAGTCTCCTAAAGGCTTAGGAAGTCTTCTTGCTGTTGTTCAGCAAAGAAGGAAGGATTTCTGCCTCCCACTGTGGATTTGGTCTGACTGTTCAGAGCCTAAAATAGCTTTCAAATCAGGATTGTTTCAACAATTTATTTTCTTTGCACTTCTTGTAATTTTTGCCCATACATAATAAGCAGTTCCTAACTTCAGTGTTTTGGAAATTCAAATTGCTCTGAATTTTTTTTAATGGAAATACAATCCACAAACCATAATTTCAACCTTTTATGTGAATTTTAACCCTGTTTAAAGCACCATTTTTAAAGTATATTTGTGTAAGGTTGTACTATTACTACTATCTAACTCTGGAATATTTAATATATTTATATATTTATTTTATTTTAATGAGAGAGGTACAGAGAGAAAGGTGCAGAAAGAAGCCAGAGCACTGCTCAATTCTGGTTTATGGTGATGTGGGGGATTAAATTTGGGACACTGGAGCCTCAGGCATGAAAATCTTTTTGCATAACCATTATGTTATCTTTCCTCCTCTCTAACTCCAGAATATTTTTGCTAACTCCTGGATAAACCTCACCTCCACTAGCAATCATTCTTTACCCACCCCTCCCCCAGGCTTTGTCAACAGCCAATGTGCCTTCTGCTTTGATTATGTACATACTTTAAAAAATATATATATATTTTAAGATTTTTTGTTTATTTATGAGAAAGACAGGAGGAGAGAGAAAGAACCAGACATCACTCTGGCACATTTGTTGCTGGGGATTGAACTTGGGACCTCATGCTTGAGAGTCCAAAGCCTTATCATTGTGCCACCTCCTGGACCACATGTACATACTTTTGAAAGAACAAAAATCTGATAATATTGAAATCAGCTTTCTTTAGGTTTTTGTGCATCCTGGCATTTTATATTGAGAAATAAGGTCACTAGTAAATGCTGAAAGTAAAAGAAATACTGAAAGTATTTCAAGTTCTTCACTGTGGAGTTACAATAGAAAGGCTTTTTAAAAAAATTTTTTTGCAAAAAAGCCCATCTTTCATGTTCTAATTCTTGCTAGTTTTTTTTCCCCACTTTGTAGACTAGTGTATAAGGTCACTAGCAAATGTTGAAAGTAAAAGAAATACTGAGAGTATTTCAAGTACTTCACTGTGGAGTTACAATAGAAAGGTTTTTTTTTTTCTATTTTTTGCAAAAAAACCCCATCTTTCATGTTCTGATTCTTGTTAGTTTTTTTACCCAGTTTGTAGACTAGTGTAGTAAAAAGTTTGTCTGTTTATAGCCACTGAATTCAAGATCTTAAGCAATTCAGCAGGATTGGATTAAGCTAAAAAAAAAAAAAGACAAAGCTGAAAGAAAAGCTTTGCTGAGTAAATTTATAGTTTAGACAAGATAGTAAGAGTATATCCTATCTTATTAAAGAGAGGAAATTACTTTGGCATTTTTAAAAAGAATCTTTGTACTAAGCAATGATTATGCTCTTTTCAAATGTTCTGTCTCTTAAAATTTTTATTAGTGAAAAATAGGGAATGAGAGAAACAATATCACTCTGGTACATTTGATGCTAGGAACTAACTTGTGCTGTGAACCTCAGAAGTTCGCTATTCTACTCACTGCCACTTGTTAGGACATCAGTCTCCTATGTTTTAATCCTAGAAGTCCATAGTCCCCCTGCCCCACCTTTGTTGAGTTGTTAATCTTTATATTGTTGTTGTAAAATATGGTGACTGTAAGGTAATCTATTAATTTGGAAATCCATTAGCCTGAGTGTGGCCCATTCATCAACACCTAAGAGATGAGAGTGGAGTTGAACATAGTCACTTCTTATGACATGGAACCCTTCTCAGATTAACTTGAACTTGATTTAAGCTATTACCTTATCTGAAGGGAAAAAATGTCCTTTATCAGACTCTACAGGGATGCAGAGGTTACATAGGCTTCTAAGGTGAATATGGACCCCAGATCAAATTGATGGGGTTTACAGTCAACAATATTTATACCCCTTTCCCATATTTCGCAGTTACTCGCTTCCCTGATCCAGCTTTCTAGCCCTTTTTCTAGCCACGACATCATCTTCCCAGACAAGAGTTTGGGTCCACCTGCATATCAGATGTCAGGCTCAGGAAAAAACTACTATAGTCATGGGCCCTTTGGAATATAACTAAAATAGGCCTACTAGCTATCCTCAAAACGGAGACCCCCAAATCTTCATCCTGCAATATTCCAGCCTTTAGGTTCATGATTAGTAAACAATTTATATGGCTTTATATGTTAACTCTTTTTCAACCACCAGGTTCCAGGCTACCATGATGCCAAACTGGACTTTCCTGGGCAGACAACTCCGCCAATATGTCCTGGAGCCCCTCTTCCCCAGAGCCCTGCCCCACTAGGGAAAGAGAGAGACAGGCTGGGAGTATGGATTGACCTGTCAATACCCAGGTTCAGTGGGGAAGCAATTGCAGAAGCCAGACATTCCACCTTCTGCATCCCATAATGACTCTGGGTCCATACTCCCAGAGGGTTAAAGAATAGGGAAGCTATCAGGGAGCAAATGGGATACGGAGTTCTGGTGGTGGGAATTGTGTGGAGTTGTACCCCTCTTATCCTATGGTTTTTGTCAGTGTTTCCTTTTTGTTTATATAAAAAAAAGAAAGAATTTCTCATTGTGAATTAATAGTTTTTAGTTTATACGTTTTAGTTTATACCTCTCTTTCTGCTACAATCACCATCATCCCAAAACCCCTTGAGATCTTGAGTGTAATTGAACCTAACAAGTTGACAGCAGAAGGTTGGACCCTGGAACCTGACCTGTATCTTGCTACTGATAGCAGCTTATGGTTTCCTGTCGACTTGAACAGTTTTTAAAAGTCACCAGGCTGCATTTAAAAAAGGTAAAAAGTATTACTCACCAAAATCTTATCTTTTATTTATCTTCAAAAATAGGCAAGTATTGGGCTGTTGGAAAATTTATTTTTATTTACTTATTATTGGATAGAGACAGAGAGAAATTGAGAGGGGAGGGGAAATAAGGGAGGGAAGACAGATACCTACAGCCCTGCTTCACCATTTATTAAGACTTCCCCCTTAAGGGGGAAGCTTGAACCTGTGTTCTTACACATTGTAATGTGTGTGCTTAACCTGGTGCACCACTGCTTGGTTAGAAAATTCATAACTTTATTTGCATAGAAAAATATATTAAACCATGGTAAGGTCTTGTATGGTACAGTAAATACTAACCATGGGATTTTCAAAGTAAACCAAGTTTCCAAATAACTTGGTTATAATAATAATTACCTATTGCTTTCTTAAGCTCTAAAGCATCAAGGAACATTCCTTATTTTCTGTAAAATCCATATTTCTCTCAGTCCCAGAACTTCTTGGGGCTTTGTGCATTATTTTTTCTTGTGTCTCCTGATCCATACCATTTGATACTGCATTTGCCCATCTCAACCAAATCAATGCAACCAGTGCCACCTCAACGTATTTTACTTCAAACTGTGTCCAGAGATGCCAGGCCTGGGATGCCAACCATCCAGCTCCAATAATCTGTCACCAAGTTGCATCTGCTACCATGATGCCAATTTCCTGGGCAGACAGCCTCATCATTGTGTTCTGGAACTCTACCTCCAAAGATTCCTGTCCCATCAGGGAAAGATAGAAACAGGCTGGGGATGTGGATTGACATGCCAACGTCTATGTCCAATGGAAAAGTAATTACAGAAGCCAGACCTTCCATCTTCTGCATCCCATAAAAGATTTTGTCTATACTCCCAGAAGGATAAAGAATAGAGAAGCTTCCAATGGAGGGGATGGGATACAGAACTCTTTTATCATGGGAATTATATGGAACTGTAACTTTTTATACTACAGTTTTGTCAATCATTATTAAATCACTAAAAAAAAGATAAAGAAATATATGTTATGATTTTTCTGACAGCCTAATATAGTTTCATTTTATAGGTGGGAAACTTGAGAAATGAGGTCTTCCTGAGATCAACTCATTAGATTTTATTTTTTAATTTAATTTTTATTTATTATTGGATAGAAACAGAGAAATTGAGAGGGAAGAGGGAGATAAAGAGACGCCTGCAGCCCTGCTTCACCATTCTTAAAGCTTCTCCCCTATAGATGGGGACAGGGGCTTGAACCCAGGTCCTTGTGCACTGTAATCTGAGCGCTTAGCCAGGTGCACCACTGCCTGGCCCCCAACTCATTAGATTTTTATACTACATTATATACTCTTGAAGTCAGGGATCCTACATCTAGTTTGTATATTTTGATGTTCCAAAGGTAGGTTCTTGGTATTGAGATCCCGGTAAAGACAGATAATTAAGAGCATGAATCAAGGGTGGAGGGCAGGTGATGGTTTACCCAGTTGAGAGCTCCTGGTCCCATGTTCAAGAATCTGGGTTCAAGTCCCCATTCCCTACCTGCAATGGGTAAATCTTCACAAGTAGTGAAGCAGTGCTGTAGAAGTCTCTCTTCTATTCCTCTCTTTCCCCTTCCCTCTCAATTTCTCTCTGTCTCTATCAAATAATAAATAAAATAAAATAATTTTTAAAAAGAATATGAATCCAAGTTAGTGATTTGGTTCTAATAAAATTAGACAATATTCATGTTTTTCTTTCAATATTATTATTATTATTATTATTAGGCTTAATTTAATCCTGGCCCCCCTCTTTAAAAAAAATTTTTTTTTTATTTAAGAAAGGATTAATTAACAAAACCATAGGGTAGGAGGGGTACAACTCCACACAATTCCCACCACCCAATCTCCATATCCCACCCCCTCCCCTGATAGCTTTCCCATTCTCTATCCCTCTGGGAGCATGGACCCAGGGTCGTTGAGGGTTGCAGAAGGTAGAAGGTCTGGCTTCTGTAATTGCTTCCCCGCTGAACATGGGCGTTGACTGGTCGGTCCATACTCCCAGTCTGCCTCTCTCTTTCCCTAGTAGGGTGTGTCTCTGGGGAAGCTGAGCTCCAGGACACATTGGTGGGGTCTTCAATCCAGGGAAGCCTGGCCAGCATCCTGGTGGCATCTGGAACCTGGTGATTGAAAAGAGAGTTAACATACGAAGCCAAACAAATTGTTAAGCAATCATGGACCCAAAGCTTGGAATAGTGGAGAGGAAGTGTTAGGGAGGTACTCACTGCAAACTCTAGTGTACTTCTGCTTTCAGGTATATATTTTGCAGTAGTTTATGGATATGTGTGAACATAAGCTCTCTCTCACAGAAACTGGTGTATATCTAGGTTTTGGGACTTTGTTAGAAAGTGAACCACCTGAGATGAAATTAGAGTGTACTATAAAAAGGAAAGGTCTCACCCAAGTAATGAAGCTGAAGGGTTGTCATTCCACACGTGAAGTCTCTGGACACAGTCTGAAGTGAAGCATGTTGAGGTGGCAATCGTTGCATTGGTTAGGTTGTGATTGGCGAATGCAATATTATTTGATATGGATTGGGAGAGGCATACGGGAAAGTGCTGGCCCCCCTCTCTTAAATGAACATTTGGTCTAAGACTTTTCTTGAGGTCTGATTGAAAATTTTGCTGGAGGGGACGAATAATCTAGTGGCTATGTAAAATGTCTTTCATGCCTGATACACCAAAGGTCCCATGTTTAATGCCTAGCACCACTATCATCAGAGGGAGGTTAGAGGTGGTCTGATCACATCACATCACATCACATCACATCACATCACATCACATCACATCACATCACATCACATCACATCACATCACATCACATCACATCATAACATAATGAAGGGAGAAAAAGAGAAGAGAAAGAAAAAAATTCTTCTGGAACACTGAGGTGTGGATTTGGTATGATCAAGGACCATACACAGATTCATGCTTAGTGACTCCCTAGTCAGCCCCTTGGAAGTTTACCAAAGGAAATTATTCAAAAAATGAAGGAAAATATATGTAAGAATTTCATTATTTATTATACCAAAAGTCTGCTATAACTTACAGGTCCAAAAGTAGGGACAAGTAAATTATGGCATATCTCACAGGCTACTGAACAGCCATAAATTAACTATGAGTGTGTATAGCAACATGCATATGTGGAAGAATGCCTCCTAAATATTTTAAGACAAAAAATGCAGAGCATTTGTGTGCACTCTATCACAGCTGGTTAAAAATAAGTGTATCTGTATAGGGAATAGAAACATTGCAGGGAAATGTAGTGACTAGTGCATTAGGGATATAGGAGACTTTTAGAGTTTTCCTTTCATGTTCTAATAGTGCATGCCAATAAAACTTACTTGATTTTTAAATAAAACAGTCAAATAAGACAGTGAAAGTGTTATTGTGGTTGATGAACAACTTTCTTTGGATACTTTTGGCACATGATTTCCTTTAGTTTAGAATCATGTGGGGAGGGCGGGGTGGTGGCACTTAATAGAATGTACATATTACCATGTACAAGGACCTGGGTTCAGGGACAGAATCCTCATGAACAATGAAGCAGTGTTGCAGGTGTCTCTATTTCTCTCTCCTATCTCCTCTTTCCTGCTCAATTTATCTACTATTATATATATGGAAAAAATGGCTGCCAGGAGTGGAGGATTTGCTTTGTAAATATTGAGCACCAGTGATAACCCTGGTAGAAAAAGAAAGAAAAAAAATCAGTTTTTGGTAACATTCTTCTAGAATAAATACCCAGTTCTTAGTCTTTTCAAAATTATTTTGATAATAATCTATGTGTCTTTCAAGGATGGTAGTTAAACCTTTCTTCCTTCCTTCCACCCTTCCATGTTTCCTTCCTTCCTCCTTCCCTCCCTTTCTCTCTCTCTTTTTCTTAAAAGATTTATTGGGGTGTTAGTTGTTTACAATATAGTCTTTAACACATAGGCACACACTCTCACCTCCTCTTGATTGGTGTCCAGGAGACACAACAGAATCCCAGTGTCTCCTCATCTTGTCCCTTTCCCTCCTTTTCTAGAGTTCTTTCTGTCTTTAAATTTTTTTATTATCATTTTTTTATTTAGTAGAGACAGCCAGAAATAGAGAGGAAGGGGGATACAGAGGAGAGAGACAGAGAGATACATGCAGTACTGCTTCACCACTCAAGAGGCTTTCCTCCTGCAGGTAGGAACTGGGAGCTTGAACCTGGGTCCTTGTGCATTGTAACATGTGCACTCAACAAGGTGCACCCACCCCCTCCCCCCAGAGTCTGTTCTTAAGAGTTCCTTTTTATTAAAGCATCAACTCTGAATGATATAGTTAATGTCTGGTGACTTTAAGACCAAGAAACAACGTTCTTACTATTACACTGCCATTAATTAGTCTAGAGACCTTGAAAAAGATGTTTAACTTCTTAGAGCTGGTTCTTTCATGTCAGATAATCTTCTACTATGATTTTTCCAGACCTCTTTAATATTGCATTAATTTTTGAATGTAATTATTTTGAAATACATATTTATTTACTTAAGGAGACACAGAGCCTCACTGAGTTACGTGAAATGTCAAGGATCTAACTCAGGGCCTTAAACATGCACCCTGACCTCTGAGCCAAACAACTGGCTAGGCTTTGGGATATCAACTTGATGTTGAAATTTACTTCTAATGCTGTGCCTTATCAGATACCATATTTGAGCTCTGAAACTAGCTTTGATTTTTCTTGACAAGTTCAATGGAGCCTCCACTCTGGGAAGACTTTTCTGAAACTTAGATTCAAATCTAATGTTTCTGATATCTCATATTTATACTCGCTCTTCTGGGGAGGTTTAAATTTTTGTCCTTCAAAGGAAGTGTTTCCTATGTTCTGACAATTTCACCACTTGCTGTCTTAAGCTTTAGTGTATAACAGAACACCCTAACTGACTTATTTAAAACACAAATTTCAGTCTCATCACAGAACTTCTGAATCAGAAAGTCTGGGGTTAGACGTGATGTTCGACATTACTAACAAATTCCAGCTGACAGTAATTACCCTGGTTCAGAGAGCCACTCTTTGAGAACCAAGAAATTACTCACAGAGCAGTACAAAGGGGCATGTAGACGAATGAGCATGCTGTGCTTGCAGCACTGTGGCTAATTGCAAAGTATTAGAATCCATTTAAATGACTATCAGTAGGCGAATGACTAAATTAAAGATGGCAATATTTTCCCATGAAATAAATCTATCTACATCTACATATCTATCTACCTATCTATCTACTATCTATCTATCTATCTATCTATCTATCTATCTATCTATCTATCTATCTATCATCTATAGCTATCTTCTAGCTAATCTATAATCTAGCTAATCTATTATCTTTTTTAAGAAACATTTTATCTTTTTTATCTTTATTTGTTGGATAGAGACAGTCAGAAATTGAGAGGGAGGGGGGTGATAGAGAGGGAGAGAGACAGAGAAACACTTGCAGCCCTGCTTCACCACTTGTGAAGCTTTACGCCTGCAGGTGAGGACCAGGGGCTCGAACATGGGTCCTTGCGCACTTTAAGATGTGCGCTCAACCAGATGCGCCACCACCTGGCCCCGCTAATCTATTATCTATCTATCTACTTATCTATAAATCACCTATCTATCCTTATCAGAGCACAGCTCAGTTCTGGCTTTTGGTGGTGCCAGAGATTGAACCTGGGTTCCCTGAGCCTTTGACATGAAAATCTTCTGCATAACCATTGTGCTATCTCCCCACCTCCCTATGGGATATTACGTAGCAGGTAAAGAGAGGGGGTAGGTATAATTATGCTGTCATGTGGTAGTTAAGATAGCTCTCAAATCAGATTGTATGGGTTTGAATAGAGTTGAACAACTCTTAAACATTGAAGAAAATGAGAATATGCATTAGGGTTTTAATTTAATGTGCTGCATTAATATCTCATTATTAATGAGATAGCTCACTTGGATAGTATGCTTGTTTTGTCATACACATAATCCGTTTGAGCCCAGCCCCTACTACATTGAAAAAGAACTTTAATGCTTTCTCTCCTACTGCCTTTTTTTTTTTTTTAATTATTCACTTATTGTATAGAAACAGAAAAAAAACTGATGGAAGAGGGAAAATGAGGAGGGAGAGAGAGAGAGAGAAAGAGTGAGAGAGAGAGAGAGAGAGAGAAAGAGAGAGGAGAGAAGAGAGACCCTGTAGCACTGCTTCACTACTGTGAAGTGAAGCTTCCTCCACTGCAGGTGGGGACTGGTGGATTGAAACTGGGTCATTGTGCATTGTGTCATGTGCACTCAACCAAGTCTCTGCGCTGCCTTTCTATCTGAAAAGATTGACCTGGAGTTGTGAAATCCCAGTGACTACCAATAAACAAAAGAAACTTAAAATAATATGCTAGATTCATTTAATTTTTACCTGTAAAAACATTTGAAAAGGAAGAATGCTTTTAGTTAATTTTAGTCCTAATTTAAAGTGGTTCTGGGAATTCAGAAGATAGCTCAGTAGCAATGTGCCTGCTTTGCATGTATGATGCCTTCCTTGATTGAATCCCCAGTACCATGTGAGCACAATAAAGTAAACACTTTGGAACACCATGGATGAGGGAGTAGTGTTTTGAGAATATTCTCTCTCTGTTTTACTCTCTCATTCTGTCATAAAAATAAGGCCTACTAGCTATCTTCAAAATGGAGACCCCCAAATCTTCATCTGCAATATTCTAGCCTTTAGGTTCATGATTAGTAAACAATTTGTTTGGCTTTATATGTTAACTCTTTTTTCAGCCACCAGGTTCCAGATGCTACCATGATGCCAACCAGACCTCCTTGGGCAGATGATCCCACCAATATGTCCTGGAGCCCTGCTTCCCCAGAGCCTTGCCCCAATAGGGAAAGAGAGAGACAGGGTGGGAGTATGGATTGACCTGCCAATGCCCATGTTCAGTGGAGAAACTTCAGAAGCCAGACCTTTCTCTTTCAGCATCTCATAATGACCCTGAGTCCATAATCCCAGAAGGTTAAAGAGTAGGAAAACTATCAGGGGAGGGAATGGGAATTGTGTGGAGTTCTACCCCTCTTATCCTATGGTTTTGTCAGTGTTTCCTTTTTATAAATAAAAATTTAAAAAAAAAGAATTGGATATGCTATGTCACTTAGAAGTATATTAGTGAAGTCCGTAGTTAGAGGTCTAACCATCACTGGGTCAAGGGTGAGTTTCTACAATAATTTTTTCCTGATGTGTGTGGTTTTAATTTGTTAAAAAATGCATTCATGATCTCAGAGTTGTAAGTCAAAGTCTTTGACTTTATTAGAGTTCTTTGTCTTTCATAGCAGACTAATAATTTAGAATGCATGCTGTTAAAATGCAGAATAATTACAGATATATTTGACCTTTTTATATGTGGAATTTAAATATTTACTAACCTTCCTTCTTGTCTATGAAAACAAAGGCAGTTGTTAATTCATTGTGTTGCATTTGCAAAGTGCTTTCATCAGAAGTTTTCTGCCATTGAAACCCATAACCTCTGATCTCAACTTAATTTTGGTCAAAGGGGATTTGAAATGTTTGGGGCTGTTTTAATACTACATTGGCTCCAAACTATGTGAATGTGGAAAGCATGTTTCTTTATTGTTTTGTGCTTCAGTTTCTCTGTCTATAGAATGGTGATAATGTCCCCAATTGAAGGTGTTGTTATTAAGATTAAATAGATAATATGTTTATTTTTGGAATAATATTTGTCATATCACAGCTATTATAATACATGAAAAGAGCTCTCTAAGGCATCGAGGGTGAAAAAAATCAAGATATAGAATAATCTGTGCAGAATAGCATTATCCATGTAAAAATAACTCAAAACCAATTCTGAATGCTTTATTATATGTATATACCCAGGTATATAAACCAAGAACACTCTGGAAAAATATGCCACAACCGATATCAGTGCTTACCTCCGGAGAGATGAACAAGGGACAGGATTTATTGGAGATATTATCAGGTAGCTTTATCAATACTATTATTTTATTAAAACATTATTTTTTATTTCTTTATTGGGGAATTAATGGCTTACAGTTGACAGTAAAATACAATGGTTTGTACATGCATAATATTTCCTAATTTTCCACATAACAATACAACCCACACTAGGTTGCAACCCCCCCACCAAGTCTAGAGTCTTTTACTTTGGTGCAATAAACCAACTCCAGTCCGTTCAAAGCATTATTTTTTAAAATGTATTTTTACTTATTATTTGATAGTAGAGAGAGAAATTGAGAGGGAAAGTGGAGGGGGGGAAAAAGAGAGCCACCTTGTTTCAGCCCTTGTGAAGCCCCCCCCATAGGTGGGTACTGGGGGCTCAAACATGGGTCTTTAAGCATGGTAATATGAGTATTCAACTGGGTACACCACTATCTGGCCCCCATTTTATTATATCTATCTATCTATCTCTCTATTTATCTCTCTATCTAATCTATTCTATCTATTTTATCTATCTATACATATATGACAGAGCGGTAGAGTCTGAGAGAAAGGGAAAGAGACCATAATACTGAAGCTTTCTTAAATGTGGTAGGGATTGGGATTGAAGCACATGGCAAAGCTTCCACTATCCAAGGGAGCTATTTTGCTAACCAAATATTATTTTATTTTTAGATGATGGGTTATTTAGATAACTAAAATTTATCAAGACAATCTATTGATATTTGTCTTCCCTCAGAAAAATTTGCTTTGCGAATTTAGGAGTACAAAAATAGCAAATGGTTTGAAGTCAAGAGTGACAAAAGTAAAGGATTTTACATATGAAAATATTCTTAGCTTTATAAAATGGAAACTTTATTCTTTTTTACTCCTGGCAACAATTCTAGACAGCTGTTAGCATTTTATTCTTTATTCTAATTGTTAATGAAAAACATTATTCTGATCTTAAATTTATTCTCAGCCTTCTACCTTCTCTTTCCCCTTCAAAACTTTAGAGAATCTTTCAGGTTTCTAAATACATCTTTCTATTCTCCAGGTAAGTTGTTTGTTATTAGTAGTTTGGCAGAAGTGACAAAATGTTGTTTTCTTTTTGTACTAGATTTATTCACAGCCAGAATCAATCTGCATAAATCAACACTGTCTCTTTTATAATATTTAAATAGTTTATGACAATTGTTAAATTATGAAAGGCACTCTTGTTCTATTAGCTCTGTTAATGGATTTTGCTTTACTTGGTTCTCATATTATTGGTTACTATTTAAGATACATTACAGACTCTTGGTTATAAACCATAGGCCTGCATTAAAATATTATGCTCTCACTTCTCTGTCCACACAGGAGGACAAACTTCATTCTGATAAATATACTACATGTTTGAGAAGTACAGTAGGATTGGAACATTCATAGGGAAATAGTTTATGGGAACAGATAAAAGATGAACAAGGCTACACATAGATTAGAGAACTTTAGTGGCTGTTGAGTTTTAGTTTGCATCAGAACCATGAAGCAGCTCTTTAAAATGTAATTCCTGGATCCCACTCCCAAATAAAATGGGCCAGGAATGTTGATGCAGAGAGACTGTAAATCACGGAGTTTATTTCTGGAGCTTCAATATTTCTGTCACTAAATGCTCAGTATGGGTGCTTCTCTGGTCCAAAGTGTAATCTTTTTTCCTTAAAAAATTTTTTTATTAGTGATTTAATATTGATTTACAAAATTAAGAGATAACGGGTATAATTCTGTACCATTCCCACCACCAGAGTTCTGTATCCCTGTTCTCTCCATTGGAAACTGCAGAGATTCTCCCAAGATCACAGATATGTGTTGACTATTATTTCTATAACTATCTATATTTATATATATATTTGCTTATTTTTTCCTATGGTCCTGCTTTCTCTTTCTTTCTAAGTCACACCTACACCTGTCACTACTGAATGTCCTTCCTTTTTCCTCTTCTTTCTCTGGGTCCTGATGGAGTTGAAGTTCAGAGCCCTCTGGTCATCTTCTCCTAACATTTCTACTCTTGGGTATGGGCCAAAATTTTTTATGGGGAGCAGAAGGTGGGAGTTCTGGCTTCTATCATTGCTTCTCTGCTGGGCATGGGTATTGGCAGATTGATCCTTACTCCCAGATAGAGAATTTCTATCTTTCCCTGGTTTCTTTATTCTTCGTTACTTCCTTTATTTTGTATTCTTAAGAAACAAAAGGATATTGCAGTAAGGGAAGGAAATTAATATGTTTTAGTGTGGAGAGCCTTTGGAATGCCTTTCTCCTAGACTCACATTAAGCATTGGGTTTCCATTAGACTTCTGGCCTTGGAGGAGATTTTTACTGAAAAATGTGGGTACTTGTTGCTTGAAAGCTAATATCTAAGAGAAAGACAAAGATCAGTGAGAAGAAAATTGGTTTATTCAGGTCTTAGCAATTTTAGAAGTTGGAAGACTCTTGTCCTTAACAACTATCTCCTTTCCAAATTGGGGTTTTGAGATTTTGTAAAGAAAGAGAGGAAGGTTTGGAAAGGGGGATTAATGCTTTAATGGCAAAGGGTCCTGTTGCAAGATCATCTCTGTGGTATCATAGGTCAGTGCGTTTGGTCCAATCTATTAATTTTGTTAAAAATATATTTAAGATAATATTAATGTGATAGACCTGCATTTGGAGTCACTCATGCTGGGCATAAGAGGCCTCCCTGGAAAATATTTCTTGACTATTCTCTGATGCCACAGCATGTCTATAGTTAGTGAAGACATGAGTTTCAAACTATTACAGCAAAGTAAAAATCAAATAGGAAAACATGGAGTGAATTTCATGACTATTGCATGGCAGCCAAGTTAAAAATTAAAATGGGTTTCTCCTGTTTGCTTATAAGATGAACTTTTTTCAATTCTTCCTTTATATTAAAATATACTTGACCTGATCCTCAAGAGTTAAAAGTTCATGCATTCTCCTGGGTGACAGCTAACTTATCTTGTGATTCAATATATAATTATCTGTCCTAAGTAACATCTGCATTTAGATGTGGATGAAACAATAATGGTCCTCTAAAGATTTTCATGTTCTAATCTCTGGATTTTGTGAATGTGCTACTTTATGAGCTAAAGGGTGATTAATTCTGCAAAGGGATTAAGGTTGCTAGTTAAGCAACCTAAGACAGGAAGATTATCTTGAATTATTCATGAGGGCTCAGTGCAGCCAGAGTGATTCCCAACAGTAGAAGGAGGTAGGGAGGCTGAGACAAGATGGTGACTTGAAAACAACAGCTGCAGTGAGCTCCAAAGAGAAGCAGCTTACAACCTTGGATTATCTGGATAGGGTAGGATACTGGGCTGTCTGTAGGAGAGTGAACAAGGGGTGGTCAGGGTAACACCAAAAAAGAGTCCTATAACCCAGTCTTAGGCTGGCAAACAGAGGCCAAAAGAACAAACTAAGGAGAATCTTTTTGGCTTGATTATTTCTGAACTCACCACTCCCCCACCCCAGAAAAAGCCCCCAGGAGCTGGGCAGCCTCTTTCTTGTAGCAGGCTTTCTGCTGAGCTATTTTCGTTACCAAGATTCCTGGCTCACGAGGGGTGTCATTTCAAGCCTTTTTCTTTTTGTTTTCCTTCTCCTTTTTTTAGGTGGTTGGAACTTTGTTTGAGTGACAAAATACCTGACCAATCAGAGCCTAAGCCCTGTCTGGGAAAGTCTACCTGGAAGTTTTTTTTTTTTTTTTTGATACTTCTTATAGCCCAGGCTACCTACAGCCAATCCACAATCCAGAGCAGTCCAAACAGCAGACTGACTGTTAGGGTTTTTTACTCTACTTAATTTTATTATTATTACTATTATTATATACATGTGTCACTTTTCCCTCCTCCTTCAGGTTGACCAAAATTAACTGTTGTTTTTTTAAAAATATATTTATTTTCTTTTTGTTGTAGTTACTGATGTCATCATTGTTGGACAGGACAGAGAGAAATGGAGAGAGGAGGGGAAGACAGAGAAGGGGAGAGAAAGATAGACACCTGTAGACCTGATTCAACACCTGTGAAGTGACTCCCCTGCAGGTGGGAGCTGGGGGCTTGAACCGGGATTCTTATGCTGGTCCTTGTGCTTTGCACAATGTGCATTTAACCCACTGAGCTACCGCCAGACTGCCTGTTGTTTTTTTTTTTTTTTCAATTGTAAGGTGACTGGGAGTCCTATCCATTGTGACAGGAACTTATTTCTCCCCCTCTTTCCTTCACTTTTCTTTTTCTATCCTCCAAGCTAATTAAAAAAAAAAAACTCCAAAACAACTCTTTCACCGCTCCCTTTCTTCTTCTTTTTTCTTTTTTCTTTAAGAAAGGATTAATTAACAAAACCATAGGGTAGGAGGGGTACAATTCCACACGATTCCCACCACCCAATCTCCATTTCCCACCCCTCCCCTGATAGCTTTCCCATTCTCTATCCCTATGGGAGCATGGACCCAGGGTCATTGTGGGTTGCAGAAGGTAGAAGAAGGTCTGGCTTCTGTAATTGCGTCCCCGCTGAACATGGGCATTGACTGGTCAGTCCATACTCCCAGTCTGCCTCTCTCTTTCCCTACTAGGGTGTGTCTCTGGGGAAGCTGAGCTCCAGGACACATTGGTGGGGTCTTCAGTCCAGGGAAGCCTGGCAGGCATCCTGATGACATCTGGAACCTGGTGACTGAAAAGAGAGTTAACATACGAAGCCAAACAAATTGTTGAGCAATCATGGACCCAAAGCTTGGAATAGTGGAGAGGAAGTGTTAGGGGGGTACTCTATGCAAACTCTAGTGTACTTCTGCTTTCAGGTATATATTTTGCAGTAGTTTACAGATACGTGTGAACGTATGCTCTCTCTCACAGAAACTGGTGTATATCTAGGTTTTGGGACTTTGTTAGAAAGTGAACCACCTGAGATGGAATTAGAATATACTATGAAAGGAAAGGTCTCACCCGAGTAATGAAGCTGAAGGGTTGTCATTCCACACGTGAAGACTCTGGACACAGTCTGAAGTAAAGCATGTTGAGGTGGCAATCGTGTTGGTTATGTTGTGACCAGGAGATGCAATATTACATGATATGGATTGGGAGAGGCATACGGGAAAGTGGGCCCTATCCAAGGGTTCCAGGACTGGGGGAAGTAGAGGCTCTATAGTGGAGATGTGAGGTTCCTGCTGTCTTAGGGTTCAAAAAGACAATCGATAGTTAATGTTATCATCACATTATTTGGTAATTGGGTTAACTTTGAAAAGTCCTTTTGTTAGGGTTTGCTGTACAGTACCCAGTATCTTGTATATAGCTGTGCTATTGGTTGCTTCTGATCTACTTGGTCTAGACTTTTGAGAGAGTCTGCATATCAATTACACAGCCTATATATTGAAAAGATTCAGTTTGTGTTTTGAAAAACTTTGAGACATACAATTAATTTTCCCCCTCTCATATTAATTAACTAGTGATTTATATGACTACATTTTACTAGCAGTGTACATAAACACCATTTGCACCACCAAAAGACTGTGACCCATACCTCCCACCCACTCCCACCCCCCACGTCCCAGGAGCTGCATGTCTACCTCTCATCACAGGGTTTTTACTTTGGTGCCCTACTTACAGTTTGGTCAGATCCTGCTTTTAGTTTCCCTTTCAGATCTTCTTACTCAACTTCTGTTGATGAGTGGGATCATCCCATACTCATCTTTATCTTTCTGACTTAGTTCACTTAACATAATTCCTTCTAGCTCTGTCCAAGATGGGTCAGAGAAGATGGGTTCATTGTTCTTGATAGCTGCATAGTATTCCATTGTGTATATATACCACAGCTTTCTCAGCCACTCATCTGTTGTTGGGCACTTGGGTTGCTTCCAGGTTTTAGCTATTATGAATTGTGCTGCTATGAACATAGGAGTACACACCTCTTTTTGGTTGGGTGTTATGGAGTCCTTGGGGTATAACCCCAGGAGAGGAATTACTGGGTCATATGGAAGGTCCATATCTAGCCTTCTGAGAGTTTTCCAGACTGCTCTCCACAGAGGCTGTACCAATTTACATTCCCACCAGCAATGTAAAAGGTTTCCTCTGTCCCCACAACCTCTCCAGCACTTGTTGCTGCTGTCCTTTTTGATGTATGCCATTCTTACGGGAGTGAGGTGGTATCTTAGTGTTGTCTTAATTTGCATTTCTCTGACAATCAGTGACCTAGGGCAGTTTTTCATATGTTTGTTAGCCTTTTGGATCTACTCTGAGGTGAATGTTTTGTTCATATCCTCTGCCCATTTTTCGATGGGGTCATTTGCTTTTTTGGTGCTAAGTTTGCTGAGCTCTTCATATATTTTGGTGATTAATTTCTTGTCTGATGTATGGCATGTGAAGATCTTCTCCCATTCTGTGAGGGGTCTCTTTGTTTGTTTAATAGTTTCTTTGGATGTGCAGAAGCTTTTCAATTTGATGTAGTCCCATTGATTTGTTTCTGCTTTAGTCTTCCTTGCAATTGGATTTGATTCATCAAAGATGTCCTTGAGGTGTAGGTGGGAAACTGTTTTACCAATGTTTTCCTCTAAGTATTTGATTGTTTCTGGTCTTACATCTAGGTCTTTGATCCATTTGGAGTTTATTTTTGTTTCTGGTGAGATAAAGTGGTTCAATTTCATTCTTCTGCATGTTACAACCAGTTTTCCCAGCACCATTTATTGAAGAGAGCCTCCTTTTTCCATTTAATGCTTTTGGCCCCCTTATCAAAGATTAGATGTCCATAGGTGTGGGGATTTTTTTCTGGGCTTTCATTTCTGTTCCACTGGTCTGTGTGCCTATTTTTGTTCCAGTACCATGCTATTTTGATGATGATGGCTTTATAATATAGTTTACGGTCTGGAAGTGTGATGCCTCCATTTCTGTTTCTTTTCCTTAAGATGGTTTTGGCAATTCTAGGTGTTTTCATTTTCCAAATAAATGATTGTAGTGTTTGTTCTATTCTCTTAAAGAAGCTTGGTGGAACTTTGATGGGTATTGCATTAAATTTGTATATGGCTCTGGGGAGAATATTCATTTTGATGATATTTATTCTTCCAATCCATGAACATCGGATATCTTTCCATTTCTTGGTATCAGTTTCTATTTCCTTGAGTAGCGACTCATAGTTTTCAGCATACAAGTCTTTTACTTCTTTCGTCAACTTTATTCCTAGGTATTTGATTGATTTTGCTGAAACAGTAAATGGGAGTGATTTTTGGATGTCTTCTTCTTCAGATTTAGTGTTTGCATAAAGAATTGCCACTGATTTTTGTACATTGATTTTGTAGCCTGATACCTTGCTATAATGCCTAATAACTTCCAGTAGTTTTCTGCTGGATTCTTTAGGTTTTTGTATGTATACTATCATATCATCTGCAAATAGTGAGAGCTTGACTTCTTCCCTTCCAATCTTTATTCCTTTGATTTCTTTCTCTTGCCTGATTGCTATGGCAAGAACTTCCAATACTATGTTGAAGAGTAACGGTGACAGTGGACAGCCCTGTCTAGTCCCCGATCTGAGGGGGAATGCTTTCAGCTTCTGTCCATTGAGTATGATGTTGGCTGTAAGTTTGCTATATATAGACTCCACTATCTTGAGGAATTTCCCATCTATTCCCATTTTTTGTAGAGTTTTGAGCATGAATGGGTGTTGGATTTTGTCAAAGGCTTTCTCTGCATCTATTGAGATAATCATGTGGTTTTTGGCTTTGCTTTTATTTTTGTGGTGAATGACATTGATTGACTTATGGATGTTGAACCAGCCTTGCATTCCTGGGATGAATCCCACTTGGTCATGATGACTAATCTTTTTGATATGTTGCTGTATCCGGTTGGCCAAGATCTTGTTTAATATTTTGGCATCTATGTTCATCAGAGATATTGGCCTGTAGTTTTCCTTTTTTGCTCTGTCCCTATCAGCTTTTGGTATCAGGGTGATGTTGGCTTCATAGAAGGTGGAAGGGAGTATTCCTGTTTCTTCAATCTTATGGAAAAGCTTAAGAAGTATGGGTACTAAATGTTTCCTGAAAGTTTTGTAGAATTCATTTGTGAAGCCATCTGGTCCAGGACTTTTGTTGTTGGGGAGATTCTCAATAACGGTTTCAATTTCTTTGTCTGTGATTGGTGCATTTAGATTTCATAGTTCTTCTCGGTTCCATTTTGGAAGGGCATATGCTTCTAGGAATTGTTCCATTTATTCCAGATTCTCTAGCTTGGTGGCATATAGTTCATAGAAGTCTCACAGGATTCTCTGGATTTCTGTGGTGTCAGTTGTGATATCTCCTCCATCGTTTACAATTCTATTAATTTGAGTCTTCTCTCTTTTTTGTTTGTTGAGTCTGGCTAGGGGGTTGTCAATTTTGTTCAATCTTTCAAGGAACCAACATTTGGCTTCATTGATCTTTTGTATGGTTCTTTTATTTTCGATGTTGTTTATTTCTGCTCTAACTTTAGTGATTTCTGTCCTTCTGGATGCTTTAGGGTTCCGTTGTTCCTCTTCCTCTAAGTCCTTGAGGTGTGCAGTAAGGTCGTTCATTTGAGTTTACTCTTGGTGTTTAATATGTGATTGTGTGGCTATAAGTTTCCCTCTCAGTACAGCTTTAGCTGTGTCCCAAATATTTTGATAGGTTGTGTCTTCATTTTCATTTGTTTCCAGAAACATTTGAATTTCTTGCTTGATTGAATCTCTGACCCAGTGGTTCTTAAGGAGTATGTTGTTTAGTTTCCAAATTCTGTGACTTTTAATAATTTTCTGTTTGTTGTTAAATGTTAGTTTTACTCCACTGTGGTCTGAGAAGATACTTGGGATGATTTCAATGTTCTTGAATTTATTGATGCTGTCTTTGTGGCCTAACATGTGGTCTTTCTTGAGTATGTGTTATGTGGATTTGAAAAGAAGGTGTATTCTAGTTTTTTGGGGTGAAGGACTCTGAAAATGTCCAAGAGGTCTAGTCTGTCAATTTCTTCATTCAATTCTCTTGTATCTTTGTTGGTTCTCTGCTTTGTTGATCTGTCTAAGTTTGAGAGTGGGTTATTGAAGTCTCCCACTATTTTTGTATTACTATTGATGTATTTTTGAAATTCTTTCAGTAAGTGCTTGACGTATTTAGATGGTCCCTCACTGGGTGCATAGATGTTAATGATTGTTAAGTCTTCTTGGCTGATTGATCCTCTAATCATGTAATGTCCTTGCCTGTCTTTTATTACTTTATTTAATTTAAAATCTATTGTGTCTGAGATGAGAATGGCTGTTCCTGCCCTTTTTTGTGGTCCGTTAGCCTGTATGATAGTTTTCCATCCTTTCACTTTAAGTCTGTGTTTATCTTGTTGTGACAGATGGGATTCTTGCAAGCAGCATATGGTTGGATTATGTTTTCTGATCCATCCCCCAACTCTGTGCCTTTTGATGGGTGAGTTTAAGCCATTGACATTTATTGATATTATGGATTGTAGTGCCATTGTTCAAAAAAATTTTTTTTTGTTTGCTCTGATATATTGCCAGTATATTAGTGATGTTCTTGTTTATAAGAGGTCTTTTAGAACCTCTTTCAGGGCCGGTTTGGTGATGATTGCCTCCTTTAACTGTTGTTTGTCTAAGAAGGTTTTGATCCCTCCATCTAGTTTGAATTAAAGTCTAGCAGGATATATTATCCTTGGTTGAAACCCTTTTTCATTAAGGGCTCGATAGATATCTTGCCATTCTCTTCTGGCTTTTAGAGTTTGAGTGGAGAAGTCTGCAGATAATCTTATGGGTTTTCCCTTGTATGTGACTTTTTGTTTCTCTCTTGCAGCCTTTAGGATCCTTTGTTTATCCTTACTTCTTCTCATTGTAACTATGATGTGTCTTGGTGTCTCCAGGTCTGGGTTGAGTCTGTTTGGTACTCTCTGGGCCTCTTGAATCTTGACGTCCTTTCTGTTATTCAGGTCTGGGAAGTTTCTTCTATTATTTCCTCTAGAATGTTTGCTTTCCCTTTCTCTCTTTCTTCCTCTGGCAGGCCAATTATATGAATGTTACTTCTTTTGAGATCATCCCATATGTCTCTGTTGTTGTTTTCAGTGTCTCTCAATCTCTTTTTAAGCTCTTTCACCTCTTTCTTCGTTTTCTCTAACTCATCCTCTGTCTGACTAATTCTGTTTTCTGCTTCTGTTAGTCTGCTTTCCCTTGCCTCAGCTTCTTTCTTCATTACAGCTATTTCAGCTTTCAGTTCTCTAATTGCCTCAAGATAATCAATATTTTCCTTGGGGGTCTCAACTGTTTTTTCCCTAATACTGCCATTCCTTTCCTCCAATGTTGTTTTCATTTCTGTGATTAATAAGTTTATTATTGCTTGCATACTTTTCTTATCTATGGTTACTTCTGGCTGATTTGTAGTTTCTTCTGGGCTCTTGTCTTCATTCATTGGAGGGGCAGTTTTATTTGTTTTTGATCTACCCATTTTTTTTGATTTATGTGTTTCTTTTTTTATGCTCTGTTTTTCCTCAGTTGTTGTGTCTTGAGTACAAGCAACACTGTACTAAATACCTTTATGACAATTGCACTCACCAACCTCAGAAATTACAGTAGCAACTGAAGCAAGTATTGAAGCAGTTTAATCACTACCAGTTAGCCAAACAATTTCTCCACTCCGTGAAAAAATAGTAACCAAATCCCAGTGAAGAAGAAAGATAAAAGAAAGAAGGGATAGCAAGAATAGACAGTTATGAGAATCTACTATCCACTGTATATTCTAGGGGTAACAAGAGGGGAAAGGGAAGTAGAGTAGAGATACACACATAGAGAGTCCACTGAGTCAGATTTATTCCCCCAAATAATTCACAAATTCAGAAGGCAAAGAAGAAGGAAGGAAGAAGTATATGACAAGATAAGAAAAAAAAAGAATAAAAAGGAAAAAGAGACAAGTGAGAGAAAAGGGAAAAGATAAGAAAAAGAGCTGTAATTAAAGAGCAGTGAAAGGAAAGGTTTTTTTTGATTACTTTATTTTTAATTTAATAATTTTTTTAATTAGCTAGGAGGAGGAAGGAGGGGAGAGTCTGTAGAGGAGGTAGGAGTAAGGAGACAAGTTCCTCCCACAATAGATAAGATGCCCACTACCCTAGCAATAAAAGATACCCTAAGATTTAATTTTGATCAACCTAAAGGGGGGGAAGTTATATGCCTTTATATAATATTAATAATAAAATAGAGCAGGGTAAAAAAAAAACCCTGTCCCAGATTACCTCAAACCTCGTGATCAGAGGCAGCTGATTGTTAAGAATGAGAAAAAAAAAACCCTCAGGACTAGACAAGGATAGCTGAAATAGACAGTTATGCATATCTACTATCCACTGTATATTCTAGTGGTGGCTAAAGGAGGAAGGGAAGTTGAGCAGAGACACTCGCAGTGAGAGTCCACACTGAGTCAGAATTCTTCCCCAAAATAATTCCCAAATGTGTATCAGTGAATTCAAAAAAGCACACTGTTTGGTGGTGTGGGGGCTGGGGCCTGTGGCTTTGGAAGCTGTAGGATTAAGGAAGAAAGGATGACAAGAATGAGAAAAAGAAAAAAATAGAGAGAGAGAAAAAAAAGAAAAAGATAAGAAAAAGAACAGTCATAAAAGAGTGGTGAAAGGAAAGAGTTTATTTATTTATTTATTTTTAATTATTTAATTAGCTATGCGTTTGAGGTGGGGGGGGGGGTTGGCTACTTAGAAAGAAAAAAGGCCAGAGGTTTCAGGAGGGTATAGACTTAGAATGAATGATACTCCCTGGTGGGATAGGAATTTGGTAAAGACAGAAGCTCAGCAGGGGAGCCTGCTAGGAGCTGGTCCCCAGGGACTGGTTATGGGGGGGTAAGGGGGAGGAGGTGTGCTTACTAATTAAAAGGAAAAAAATTTATTTTTCCTTTTTTTCTACTCTATTTCTTAACCCAAATTAAGTTATAGTCACGCCCTTGGTGTCACCGCTAGGACCCCTTATTGACTGGCCTACTAAAGGCAGAAAATCCTACTGTTTCCAGAAGATCTGGTCAGAGCTCAAGCCACTAGCAGCTTCTCAGTCTTCTATCTTCTGGGAACCTCCCCTTTTCTTCTTCTTTTCTTCCTTCTTTTGCTTTCTGAATTCACTGATACTCGTTTAGGAATTATTTTGTGGAAGAAATCTGACTTGGAGTGGACTCTCTGTGTGTGTACGTGTCTCTCTTTTCTATTTCCTTTTCTTGTCTTGCTATCCCTAGAATTTACAATGGACAGTAGATTTGCATAACTGTCTATTCTTGCTCTCTCTTTTTCCTTTCTCTTTCTTTTTTTTTGGTTTTGGTTGCTATTTTTTCTTGGACTGGTGGTGCTATTTTGCTATTGTAATTTCTGAGGTTTCTGACTGCATGTGTGAAAGGGCTTTAGTATAGTGTGGCTTGTACTCAAAACACAACAGCTGAAGAACAACAGAACAGAAAAATAAAAACCACATCAATAAAAAAATGGTTAAATCAAGAGCAAATAAAACTGCTACCACAATGAATCAGGATAGGAGCCCAGAAGAAACTCCAAATCAGTTAGAAGTAACCATAGATAATAAAAGTATGCAAGCAATAATAAACATAATAATAACAGAAATGAAGACAACTATGGAGGAAAGGGCTATCAGAATTAGGGAAACAACAGATAAGACCCTCAAGGAAAATACTGTCTACATTGAGGTAATTAGAGACCTGAAAGTTGAAATAGCTGAGCTAAAAGGCCAATTAGCAGAACAAGCTAATATTATAACTGAACTGAAAAAAGAAGCTGAGCAAAGGGAAAGCAGACTAACAGAAGCAGAAAACAGTATTAGTCAGACAGAGGAGGATCTAGAGAAAACAAACAAAGAGGTAAAAGACCTCAAAAAGATATTGAGAGACACTGAAAACAACAACAGAGACATATGGGTTGATCTCAAAAGAAGTAACATTTGTATAATTGGCCTACCAGAGGAAGAAAGAGAGGAAGGGGAAGCAAGCATTCTAGAGGAAATTATAGAAGAAAACTTCCCAGACCTAAACAACAAAAGGACATTAAGATCCAAGAGGCCTAGAGAGTCCCAAACAGAGTCAACCCAGACCTGAAGACACCAAGACACATCATAGTTACAATGAAAAGAAGTAAGGATAAAAAAAGGATCCTAAAGACTGCAAGAGAAAAACAAAAAGTCACATAAAGGGGAAAACCCATAAGACTATCAGCAAACTTCTGGAACCTGGTGGAGGGCTCCTAGTTTGTTCACTCAGGATCTGATATGTTCTTGTCCCTTCTGTAGCCAGCTCCAGCCTACATGTGATCTGCTGGTTCTCCTCTTTGGCTCTCTCTGACCCCTGCTGTGTGCTCTCACAAACACTGACCTGCAAATCCTGCCCTCACTATACCCTCCCAGCACTCAAGCCTATACAGATTTTTAGTGCCTGGCTGGTTGATAATCTGAATTCACAACTCCATGCATTACCCTGAGCAAAGTATCCTGACATCTTGAAGTTGGGGATTTTTAGAAAGATAGCTCCTTGGGGAGGTGGGCAGTAGTGCAGCGGGTTAAGCACACATGGCCTGAAGTGCACATATAGACAGGCATAAGGATTCCGGTTCGAGCCCCCGGTTTCCCACTTGCAGGGGGTTGCTTCACAAGGAGTGAAGCAGGTCTGCAGGCATCTATCTTTCTCTCCCTCTCTGTCTTCCCCTCCCATCTCAACTTCTCTCAGTCTCTACCCAACAATAAAAATAAATAAAAATATTAAAAATAAGATAGCTCCAAGCCCTCTCACAAGAACTGACAAATGCTATCTAATCTTGGCTTTAAAGAAGTCAATCTTTTAAAAATTGAGTTTATTATTTATTTTTTAAAATTTCTTTTATTATCTTTCTTTATTGGATAGATACAGCCAGAAATCAAGAGGCTAGGAAAGATACAAAGAGATGTCTGCAGCACTGCTTCACAAATTGTGAAGCTTTCCCCTTGCAGGTGAGGACAGGGGGTGGGGTGGGTGGGGCTGAACCCCTGGTCCTTGCGCATTGTAATGTGCATGCTCAACCAAGTGCACCACCACCCCAAGAAGACAATCTTTCACCAACTAAGTGTGCACACATTTTTCTTTTTCATTCCCCTTAATTTTTTATATTTATTTATTTATTCCCTTTTGTTGTCTTTGTTGCTTTATTGTTGT
The DNA here is from genome assembly GCF_950295315.1 of Erinaceus europaeus. NCBI lineage: Eukaryota > Metazoa > Chordata > Mammalia > Eulipotyphla > Erinaceidae > Erinaceus > Erinaceus europaeus. The sequence continues at coordinate 36,484,228 of NC_080177.1, forward strand.
AGTTATTATTGATGTCGTCATTGTTGGACAGGACAGAGAGAAATGGAGGGGGGGGAAGACAGAAAGGGAGAGAAAAAGACACCAGCAGACCTGCTTCACTGCCTGTGAAGCGACTCCCCTGCAGGTGGGGATCCGGGGGCTTGAACCGGGATCCTTACTCCGGTCATTGCGCTTTGCCCCATGTGCGCTTCACCCACTGCGCTACAGCCTGGCTCCCCCCCTTAAATTTTTGTATTAGTTTATTAACTCTGCTTATGTAAGCTTTGTATCTCCATCCTCTTCTGCCTCCCTGCCCTTCCCCTCCCCCCCCACTCCATCACATACACATAGGAACATTTTCATAGCTTTGTATCTCCATCCTCTTCTGCCTCCCTGCCCTTCCCCTCCCCCCCCCACTCCATCACATACACATAGGAACATTTTCATAGCCTTGTTAAGTGGTGCTTTTGAATGGTAATTCCCTAAAGACCCCAAATAAAAGTCTAGTTTTCATTTGCAGATAAAGTTAGGATAGGACTTGCAGATGAATTACCCTTTTGCAAAACCAGTAAATCTAATCCTATGAGATAATCTTGTAATTACTCCCATTCCACAGATGAGGAAACGAAGACACAGAAATTTGCACAGAGAACACAATGTGGACCCATTTGAGAGCAAGGCTGGGCTGTTACCCACAGCTCTGAGGCTTTATGTTGGAGTCATGATTGGCTTGGTAGGTGTTACTCCTCAGTCTCATAGGCATGACCCAGTAAGTAGAGAGAAGCCTAACATTTATGAACTAGTCTCTCATATGTTGTGTTAATTTCCTCCCAGTAGAGAAGGAAGGCTCAGAGAGAAGAAGGTAAAGAGCTGATACCAAGTGATTCCATGAAAGAAATTACTACTGGGGATATTCATCAAAGACCCTTTACTAAGCCTTGTACTTTGCCAAGAGTTAGGGTCCGAATCAGCCTATGGAGTTCACCAAATTAAATAGTGCTATGGAAGATAAATTGGGTCCATTTGTGATCCACACAGACATTGAGCCTTGGATTTATTTATTTATTTATTTATTTAATCTATGAGACAATAGAATCCATGGGGAAAGATGAGAATCCAGAGGAGTAGTGGGTTGGGGGTAATTCCTGTCACACATGGCAGCCTGCAGTAACCCAGAACAGGGTGACTGAAACAGTGTGAGATGAAATTTGTTGGAACGTGAGATATATTTTTCCTTGTAATGCACCATGCAGTGACACTGTTAACTACAGGACAGGGAAATAAATCCAAGGGCTAGAAATATCACAGCAAACAATATCAAGTCTCTACTTATGTTTTTGGAAAGGATACGTATTTGTGCAGGAGAGGACTGTATTTAATGAAAAGAGATTGGGGATTAGGAGGAGGTTAAAACTCCCAACAGAAATTAGTTACGAAGCCAATGCTCTTTGTCAGAGCTTTCAGCAAATAATAGCAGTATAAGCAATATGTGAGTATATAACTTGAAAAAGGAACTTAAGTGGTCCGGGAAGTGATACGGTGGATAAAGCCTTGAATACCCAAGGATGAGGTCCCGAGTTCATTTCCAGGCAGCATATTTACCAGAGTGATGTCTGGCTCTTTCTATCTCTTCTCCTAACTTTCTTATTAATTAATAAATAAAATCTTAAAAAAAAAAGAAGTAGGAGCTAAGTTTGGACCTCTGTGTCATTAATACTACTCTTTGCAAAACCTATTGGGATCTGTATTAGGAACTGAAGGTATAATAACTCTCTTTGCAAGGCAAAATGAATCAATATAAACCAGACTGCTTCGACAAATTCTACAATTATCTTGGTGGCTTACTGATGTTTGTTGGGGACAGGGACTGGAAAGTCTTGATTCAGAATTAAGAAATTAGAGTTCCAGATTTCAAACAAACTATATTCAAGCCTGACCTGTGATTTTGCTCAGTATGTGATTTTGAGTCAACTCCTAACACTCTTAAATCTCAATTTCTGACATTTAAAAATTAGAGATAAGAGTAACTGTCCCATCCATTTCATTAGTAGTTGAAAAAGTCAAATTAGATAAATTATGTATAACTGATTTTTTTTGCATATTTTACAAAATTGCAATAACTCTGATTGGCCTGGAGGTTATAATGTTAAGGAAAAGAGTAAATAATGACGACTGGACTGGAAAGACAGCATAATGGTTATGTAAAAGTCTTTCCTACTTGAGGCACTGAAGTCTCAGGTTCAGTCCCCAGCTCCACCATAAGCCAGAACTGAGCAGTGTTCTGATCTCTCTTTTTATCTCTCTTTCATTAAAAACAAATAAATACAATATTAAAAAAGAATAAATAATGACTTCGAAGAATGCAATTACATTTACTCTTTTTTTTGTTAACTTTTATTGGGGTGCTGGGGCCTCATGCATACATGGTTCCACTGTTCCTAGGACTGTTTCATTCTTTACATTACTTCAAATATATGTCAAGAGAAACAGGAAGAGAAAAACTGAGAGGAGGAGAGACACCACTGTACTACTCTACCGTCTGTGGAATTTCCCCCTGGTGCTGTGATGCTATGCATTGCTGGTTTTCTAACCCAAGGGACTGTCTAACTCAGGACTAGTGAGGTGTATGTACAAAGAAGTCAGGCAGCTGTTCTCAAATGAAAGGTTCATTGTTCAGCCACTCAGAAGGCAAATTAATCCAGAGGAAAGAGTTGGTGCAAAAAAAAAAAAAAAAGGCAGATTAAGTCAGGTGCCAGCCAAACCTGAGAAGGAGGCAGACTCATGTCTCAAAAAAAAAAAAAAAAAAAGTCTTACTCTGAGACTAGGGTTCAGGGATTATAAAGGGCAAGTGGGCCAGTGAGTGGGAGAGAAGGCATGCAGTCATCTGGCTGATAAAGAGTCCTGCTATGTTGGGGCCAGGTGGTGGTGTACCTGGCTAAGTACACACATTAGATTGTACAAGGACCCAGGTTCAAGCTTCTAGTCCCCATCTGCAGGGGGAAAGCTTCATGAGTGTTAAAGCAGTGCTGCAGGTGTCTCTCTGACTCGCTCCCTCTCTATCTCCCCCTCTCACTTTTTCTCTGTCTCTTTCCAATATTAAATAAGTAAATAAAAATATTTTAAAAAAGAAGCCAAAGACAACAACCAAAAGAATCCTGCTTACAAGGCTATCCATCTGGCTGAGGGGGATGCTATCATAAGATTGCTTGCTTGGTCAAAGTTGTTTGGCTGGAATGATTTGTTGTTCTTCTGATGTTCTTTGTTCAGCCAGAAGGCTGTCATAAGGAATGAATCTCCAGAGCCTATTGATCTGTAAAAGTTCTAAATAGTATCGTTAATAAATACCTTCTTCTCAGGGTCTGCATGATAAACTCATCTTTTCCCAGAAGTCTAAATTCTGGGAAAATTATGTATGTGGAAGGCAAAACAGAGTCTGTAATGCTTTCTTACTTATGCTACCAGGTTCCTACAGTCACTTCATTCTGTTTCTCATTAAAACTCTCCTTCCTTTATGGTACATGGCTTTGGAAAAAATATTGTATTTGCCTATCTATCTATCTATCTATCTATCTATCTATCTATCTATCTATTTTGCCTCCAGGGTTATTGTTGGGTTTGGGCACCTGTACCATGAATACACTGCTCCTGGAGGCCATTTTTTTCCCCACTTTTGTTGCCCTTGTTGTTTTATAGTTGTTGTGGTTATTATTGTTGTTGTTATTGATGTCGCTGTTGTTAGGACACAGAGAAATGGAGAGAGGAGGGGAAGACAGAGAGGGGGAGAGAAAGACACCTACAGACCTGCTTCACTGCTTGTGAAGCGACTCCCCTGCAGGTGGGGAGCCGGGGGCTGGAACCGGGATCCTGTCGCTGGTCTTTGCGTTTTGCGCCACCTGCGCTTAACCAGCTGCTCTACCGCCCGATCCCTTGTATAGATATATTTATGTTTAAATTCTGAAAAAAAAAATAGAGAGCTTCATTACTGAAACAAAAGGCAAAAACTCCATTGGAACCTGTCATCAACTCATCTTTGGCTTGGAGAAGATGTTCACAATTAGTGTGAAATATCTAAAACTTAAAATAGTCTTTCAAAGATTAACAAAAAAGCCCTTTCACCCACACTCAGTTTTAGGCAATAAAGAAAACACCAGCATCATGAAAAAGACTTCAGACTCCAAATGGGTTACAAAAGAAATTCAGTCTAAAACCAGGGTCTGAGAATAAGATTTAACTTACTTCAGGAAATTTAGCTTCTTTGTGGTTTGACTGGACTAGTCACTCTGTACTACATCACAGTTTGTTTCTCCCTTGCAATAAGCCACAACCCTAATATGATAAGGGGCTTAATATTAGACTTTGCAGGGAGAACAAATTTGATAATGAGATAATGACATTACCACCCTTGATATTTCAGTTAGTAGCATCTCTCTAACCAGGATAGCAAAATGTGCAATTTTAAGCCGAGAAAAAGAATTGTATAGACTCTTAAGTCTCAATGTATTGGAGTACGGGGAAGGATTTTCCAGTCCACAGATGCTTTGTGACTCCCAGATGGAATCATCACCAGCTGAGATGCAGAATGGCAGCTGCCTTGGGGAAGAGCAGAGTGCTGCCTGCTACAAAATATGGGTTCTTGGAAATGCAGTCACATATTCACTCACTCTACAGATATTTCTTGTCTACATGCCAGATACTTTGCTATCTCCTATAGGGTATATAAATTTTTGTAATCTTTAATTGCTACTTTTGAGATGTTTATAAAGATATATTGTCTGGCTTACTTTTGATACCTTTAAATAATATATCTCTATCTCTATGCATCTATCAATCTATCATCTTTTTTTTTGTTTTAAATACTTATTTATTTTCCCTTTTGTTGCCCTTGTTTTTTTTTCTTTAATTTATTTCTTTATTGGGGAATTAATGTTTTACATTCAACAGTAAATACAATAGTTTGTTCATGCATAACATTCCCCAGTTTCCCATTTAACAATATAACCCCCACTGTGTCATTTATCCATCTATCTATCTATGTATCTATCTATCTATCATTTATCCTTTTTATCTATGATGAAATTCACAGATAAAAATAGGATATAGAATGAAGATTTTATTTTTATCCTCTTTCATTTTTTCAGAGCACAGCTCAACTCTGGTTTATGGTAGTGAAGGAGCTTGAACCTGGGAACTTTGGTACCTCAGGCATGAAAGTCTTTTTGCATAGCCATTATGCTATCTTCCAGGCCAGAATGAACCGTTTTTAAAGTGACACTTAGTATATACAAAGTATTTTGTAACAACTACTTCTATCAAGTCCTGAAACATTTTTGCCATTCCAAAATCAATGCTCATGCCCATTAAGCAATTATTTTCCATATCCTGTACCCTATCTGCCCTAACCTTAGGTAATGTCTCATCTATTTTGTTTTGATATGTTTATATATGTTGATTTCATAAGAATGAAATCTGGTCCTATGTGGCCTTGTGTGTCTGACTTCTTAAGATTTGGCATAGTGGGAACAGGCAGTGGCACACATTACAGTGCAAGGACCCAGGTTCAAGCCCCTGGTTTTCACCTGAAGGTGGAAAGCTTCCAAGTGGTGAAGCAGGGCTGCAGGTGTCTGTCTGTCTCCCTCAAGACTCACCCAAATTATTGTAGTCCATCTCAGTACTTCATTCCTACTTTTTTTTTTTTTTTTTTTTAACCTGAGTAATGTTCCATTGTATGTAACTGCACCTCAGGCCTCAGTCTTTCAAACAATAGAAACTGAAGAGAAGCCAGTTAACTTCCCAACTTCATTTTCATTAGAGGCTTTAGTAGAGGGGAGCCAGCTGAGGGCTGTGGGGCCTCAGGGCAGTTCTCCTAAAGGAAGCTCTCATTACAATATTAAAGGGAGGAGAGAGGAAGGGGGAAGGGAAGATTACATAGTGATTATGCAAAAAGACTTTCATGCCTGAGGCTCAGAATCTCAGTTCAATCCCACCATAAACAAAGCCATAAAAAACCTCCCAAAGATAACCATTATTGTTCTCACAAATGTTGCTTTCTTCTGTTTTGTTTGGATTTTTTTTTTTTTGGCAAATTCATGTAAATAAGATCTCTAGATTCCACACATGAGTGACAACATCTGGTAGTTGTCTTTCATCTCTTCACTTATTTCACTAAGCATAATCACCTCCAGTTCCATCCACTTTGCCTCCAAGGACACAATATCATCTTTTTGGTGGCAGTGTAGTTTTGCCTGGAATATATAGCCTATAGGTTTTTTAGCCAATAATCTGTTGATGGGCATTTAGGCTGCTTCCACTCATTGGCTATTGTAAATAATGTAGCTACGATCCTTGACAGTTTATTGATAGTAAATTCATCTATTTCATATCTTTCAGTGATAGAGATCAGACAAATTCCTTTAAGTCACCATAATTTCTCATTCATTCCTGTATTCCAATTTGTTCATACTAATTTGAGGTAGAAAAAAATCAATTAAAAATATTTTATCTTTGAACATAGTAGTACTCAAGTCAATGCTTAGTATAAAAAATAGATTTAGGAATGCTTAAGTTAAACCATCAGCTTATATATTTGGAATAAACATTGAAAACCATGAAAACATCTCTGCAAAAATCTATAATTGAGTCTCAATTTTTTTCTTTACTGGCTTTCTGAAGTACAGAGATGCTGGGTCAAGTGAAGGATACAGCTTCCTTAATGTTGTCTCTCCACCTGCTGTAAGTCACTGGAGGGGAAACTAAGTCAGTCAAAAGTCAGGGCTCCAACCTGTGTAGGGCAAGAGGAAACAGTCATAAACTTTAGTCATCGGCATCAGCAGAGTAAATGGCAACCAAATCTAGAAATGACAGTGACCTGGAGGACAGAAAAGAAAAAAAGACACCACCTCCAAGGACCCCCATTCTTTAATGATGCCTGAAACTATGGAAAACCACTACCTCCACCCCCACTACATAGCCCTAAATAAGAGTTTAGAAAGTAATAAATAACAAGCAGCAAAGAGAGGGAGGGAGGGAGGCTCTCAGAGAAGCTGAGAGTTTGTATCTAATAGAGATGCAGTGCTACCTAAGGGAGCTACTTATGGGACTGGACTAAGTGTGGCACTGGAGCACAGAGTTAAATGTAATAATTTCCTCCAGTAGGTTAGAGCTTGAGAAGAAAGTCAAACTTCTTATAGACAATATAAAGATCATTACAGTATTCTTTAAACATCAAAGTTATATGGCAAGGTCAATTGGCAATCACACTACAGACCTCTAAATTGCTTAGCAGTGTGCCTGCTATATAGAAAATGATCAATAATAAGAATCAAAGTAAATAGGATAAGTAATAACTAACGAAGGTCACTGGATTAGGCAGTTAAGAAGCTATGATTCCCATTGGGGAAAGCAGTTGCAGCAGAATGATGGGAATGGAAAGGAGCCACAGAGGATGTTCAGCCTAACTGTGAAAGCCATTAATGGGTGACACTACTTAATATTCAGCACAGTTCTCATTTTATGTATAGGTAGGAAGGGTGTGAATAAGTAAAGATGAAGTTGGACCCTCCAAGGTCCATTGAGAAGTATCCCTTAAGGGAATTTAAATCCTATTTCTGGAAAATAGCTCCAAGTGTGAGAGGCAGACAAAGATGAAGGAACATTATACATTCCAAAGCTGTAGTCAAGAATTTCAAATTGAAAAACAATACTGAAAAAAAAAATTAGTTCATTCTATACACCCCAAAGTTGTGATTGTAATTAGGGTTCTGAAGAGAAATTTTGCTTTTCTCAAAGTGATTGCACCTCTCTTATCTCCTTTAAAGACTGCTGTTTGCTCAATGTGCCCAGGTTCCTAATAACCAGAGCACAGTTCTCCTTCTCCCTACATGGTGCACATCATTCAAGCATCAGCAGAGAAGTTGCTCCTGGAGAAATTGTTCTGACTACCCCCAGTTTTTTCTATGGGATTACACAAGCTAATTTTTTCATTCTTCACAACCTCACCAATACATGAAAGCCTAGGTTCATCTCCTGGTTGCTTAGGTGCCTTTTCCTCCAGTTCTTACACAAGTGTTCCCATTTCTGACTAAGCAGTGTCTCAGTGTCCTACTTTTTCTCTTCTCCCCCTTCCCTTCTTCTTTAACCCCCTTCTTTTTCTCCTCTATATCAAAAGTTGCTAGTTTCTAGTTCTGTAACCTCAGGCCTCACTCCCAAAGATGATAATATCTGTCAGGTTACCTGGCATTGTTACAGATAACTTGGTCAACTTATGAAAATATATATCTTTTTAAATTTGTGAGACTATAAGTTAATAGGAGTGTATACTGACCCCATTCCCACTACCAAAGGTCTGTGTCCCATTCCCCCCTCCCTCCAGTGAAGCTGCACATCTACCCTCACCCTCCATTGAGAGATTCTTACTTTGGTGCCATACTGCAAACTCAGTCAGATTCTGCTTTGAGTTTCTCTTTCTGTTCTTCTTTCTCAACTTCTGTTTATGAGTGAAAATATTCAACAGAAACTTGAATAGGATGGAGCTAGAAGGAATTATGTTAAGTGAACTAAGTCAGAAAGACAAAGATGAGTATGGAATGATCCCACTCATCAACAGAAGTTGAGAAAGAAGAACAGAAAGGGAAACTAAAACAGGATCTGATTAAATTGAGAGTAGGGCAACAAAGTAAAAACCCTGTGGTGAGGGGGAGGGTGGACATTTGGCTTCCTGGGGCGGTGGGGTGGGTGGGGGGGTGGAGGGGTGGGGGTGGGTGAGTAGGATGGGACACAGTCTTTTGGTGATGAGAAGGGTGTTTATGTACACTCCTATTAAAGTGTAGTCATATAAATCACTATTCAATTAATATGAGAGGGGAATAATTGATCATATGTCTAGAACTTTTAAAAACACAGACTGAGTCTTTTTAATACATAGGCTGAGTTTTTGATATGTTGACTCTCTCAAAAGCCTAGATCAGGGAGAACAGAAGCAACGGTGACACCGCTATATACAAGATGCTGGGTATTATACAGCAAACCCTAACAAAGGGACTTTTCAAAGTTAACTCAATTACCAAATAATGTGATGATAACAATAACTATCCATTGTCTTCTTGAACCCTAAGACAGTAGGAACCTCACATTTCCACTATAGAGCCTATATTTCCCCCAGTCCTGGAACCTTAGGGTGGGGCACACTTTCCTGCATGCTTCTCTCAATTCATATCAAATAATATTGCATCTGCTGATCATGACCTAATCAACGCAATGAGTGCCACCCCAGCATGCTTCACTTCAGACTGTGTCCAGAGACTTCAGGTGTGGAATGACAACACTTCAGCTTCATCACTCAGGTGAGACCTTTCCTTTCATAGTATTCTCTAATTCCATTCCAGGTGGTTCACTTCTTAACAAAATCCCAAAACCTAGATATAGACCAGGTGCCCTGAGATAGAGCATATGTTCACATGTATCCATAAACTAGGGAAAAATATTTACCTGAAAGCAAAAGTACACAATAGTCCACAGTGAGTAGCCCCCAACCCTTCATCTCCACTATTCCAGCCTTTGGGTCCATGATTGTTCCACAATTTGTTTGGCTTTGTATGTTAACTCTCTTTTCAGCCACCAGGTTCAGGATGCCAGCATGATGCCGACCAGACTTCCCTGGACTGGCGACCCAATGTGTCCTGGAGCTCAGCTTCCCCAGAGCCCCACCCTACTAGGGAAAGAGAGAGGCATACTGGGAGTATGGACTGACCAGTCAATGCCAATGTTCAGCGGGGAAGCAATTACAGAAGCCAGACCTTCTACCTTCTGCAACCTGCAAGACCCTGGGTCCATACTCACAGAGGGATAGAGAATGGGAAAGCTCTCAGGGGAGGGGATGGTATATGGAGACTGGGTGGTGGGAATTGTGTGGAGTTGTACACCTCATATCCTATGGTTTTGTTAATGTCTTCTTTCTTAAATAAATAAATTAAAAAAAAGAAATTTAAATAGAAATAGGCACATCGAAATTGCCACGAGATATCACCTCACATCTATTAAGTTACAATCAACAACGTGGAAAATTAGATTGACAAGTGTCTCAAGGACATGGAAAAATCAGAAGCCTTGTGCATTACTTCTGGGGTATAAAAAGATGCAATCGCCACTCAAGGAAGATGAGTACCGCCGAAATGAGTGCAGCCTAGATATTACCATGATACACAAACTCAGACCTACAGGGATGCAGAGATACACGGCTCCTGTGCTGAATATGGGCCTAAGATCAGATTGATGGGGATTACAATTAGAGGTATTTATATACTTTTCCCATATTTGGGAGCTACTCTTTGCCCTGATCTAGCTTTCTAGTACTATTTCCAACTCTGACACCATCTTCCCAGACAATACCTTTAGCCCATATGCATGTTAGCAGTGGAGCTCAGGCAAAAATTACAGGTCATGAGCCCCTTAAGATGGTATGCCTAAAATAGACCTACTAGCTTTTTCCAAAATGGAGACACCAAATCTCATCTGCTCTATCCTTACCTTAAGGTCACTGATTATTAAACAGTTTGTTCTACTTTATATCTTAATGCTTTTCAGCTACCAAGCTGCAGATGCTACCATGAAGCCAACCTGACTTCCCTGGGCAGATGACCTCACCAGTGCATCCTGGAACCCCACATCTCCAGAGCCCTGCCCCACTAGGGAAAGGTAGAAACAGTCTGATAGTATGCATTGACCTGCCCATGCTGGTGGGGGGGGGGGGGAGAGCAACTACAGAAGCCAGACCTTTCACCTTCTGCACCTCATAATGATCCTGGGTCCATACTCTCAGAGGGAGAAAGAATAGGAAATCTTCCAATGGAAGGGATGGGATATGGAACTCTGGTAGTAGGATTTGTGTGGAATTATACCCCTCATATCCTATGGTCTTGTTGATAATTATTAACTGAATAGAAAAATGATATGGTCACCATGGAAAACATTTGGTGAAGCAAAAATTTCAATAAAAATAGTCATATGATCCAGCAGTTCTTCTCCTAGATACATGCCCAGAAGAATTAAAAATATTGGTCCTTGATCAAATAATCAATAGTATTAATAATAGCATTATTCACAGTAGTAAAAGGGTGGAAACACCCAAAAAAAGTCCATGGCAGACTACTACATGACTATATAGGTAGTGGCAAATTCCTTCAGTTTCTAAATGTTTGAAAAGATCTTTGTTTCTGCCTCATATTTGAAGGATAATTTAGCAGGGTACAGAATTTATGGTTGGCAATTCTTATCTTTTAATACTTTGAATATGCCATCCTACTCCCTCCTTGCCTCTAGAATTTGTAATGAGAAATCTGATGAAAGCATTTTTTTCCTTGTCCCATGTGTGTGCCATTTTGGATTTAAAAATTTAGGTGAGCATTCACATTCTTGGATTTATATATTTTGAACATTGCTCAGGTATGGAAAATTCTATGTTAAAATTTCTTTGAATATTTTCTCTACTCTCTTCTTCCTCAGAGTCTCCAATAACTCTGATGTTTGCCTTTCTAATAGATTCTACTATTCATTGAGAAGTGTCTTCCCAGCCCTCCCTTATAAGAATTTATGAGAAGAGCTGAAAAGAAGAGGCAAAGGAATCACAACTTTTAATGTGATGATCAGTATTAAATAGGACCAGGAACACAACAACAGGGAAAGCCAGACGGAAAGGGGAGAGCAAAATAGAACAACACAGTCCAATGTTGGTGAACCAAGGCCAACTTGAAAAAGACTCTTGTAGATAGTTATACAAAAGAAGCAAAAGTAATCCAATAAAAAAGTGGGCCAAAGAACTAAACAGACAGTTTCCTAAAGAGCAGATACACATGACCCATGGACACATTAGAAAATGCTCCACTTCACTTATTATTAGAGAATTGCAAATTAAAATATGCTGAAATACTTTCTCACACCTGAGAGAATAAACTAGGAAATAACAGGTGTTGGAGAGGTTGTGGAGAAAAGGCAACTATGCTTCACAGCTGGTGAAATGAAATCTGGTACAGCCTCTTTAAAAGAATGTATTGACAGTCCTTAAACAAATAAAAATGGAATCACCTTATGACAGCATCCAGTGGACACTCAAACACTAATTTAAAGGTACATATTTAAAGGGAGCTAACTGGACAAGTATACTACTCTACTAACCTCTATTCATAGTCTTTGTTAACTAGACTCTAAGAGGCATAAGGCTAGTAAGAGCATTTTGTAAGTAAGGAAACTAGAGCCTATAAAATTTGATAACTTTGACAAAATCCTGAAGAACTGATTTTAATGACTTGAGGCTCCAATGAGATTCTTTCTATACTCTCTTCTAGATCCCTCAGTATCTTGAATACCTTGACTACAGTTTTATTTTTTAAAATTAATGCCTACGAGCTATCTGAAAAATGGAGGACCCCTAACTCTTTATCTGCACTATTCCAGCCCTTAGGTTCATGATTGGTCAACAATTTGTTTGGCTTTGTATGTTAACTCTCTTGTCAACCAACAGGTTCCAGATGCTAGCATGATGCTGACCAGACTTCCCTAGACAGACAACCCCATCAATGTGTCCTGGAGCTCCCCTTCCCCAGAGCTCTTCTCCACTAGGGAAAGAGAGAGACAGGCTAGGAGTATGGATTGACCTGTCAACACCCATGTTCAGCGGGGAAGCAATTACAGAAGCCGGGCATTCTACCTTCTGCATCTCACAATGACCTTGGGTCCATACTCCCAGAGGGTTAAAGAATAGGGAAGCTATCAAGGGAGGGGATGGGATATGGAGTTCTGGTGGAGGGAACTGTGCAAAGTCATATCCCTCTTATCCTATGGTTTTGTCTATGTTTCCTTTTTATAAATAAAAAATTTAAAAAAATTATTGGTCACTTAGTAGTGATTTATAAGATTACAAGATAATACGGATATAGTTCCAGACCATTCCTACCACCAACGTTCTGTGTCCCCACCCCAGAAAGATAGCTACCATAGTTTTCTCAAGGTCTTAGGCACAGGTTAGCTACTTTTATTTTGTTTTATTTTCAAGTTCATGTGTTTCATATGAATGAAGTCATTCAGTTGTCTTTCACTCCCTCCTCCACTTTTTTACTTTACTAAGCATAGTCACTGCTAGTTCCATCCATTCTGTCCCAAAGGAGATATACATGGCCCATGGACATAAGAGGAGATTCTCCACTTCACACATCATTAGAGAAATGCAAATTAAATCCACATTGAGATTCCACCTTGCACCAGTGAGAATGACCTACATCAACAAAATAGGAAATGGCAAATGTTGGAGAGGACATGGAAAAAAAGAACTCTATTGACTACTTTTTTAATTTATTGATTTAATAATGAACAACAAGATTGTGGGATAAAAGGGGTACAATCCCATATAATTCCCACCACCAGAGTTTCATATCCCTTCCCCTTCATTGGCAGCTTTCCTATTCTTTATCCCTCTGGGAGTACAGACCAAAGATCTTTATGAGGTGCAGAATGTGGGAGGTCTAGCTTCTGTAGTTGCTTCTCCACTGGACATGGGCATTGATAGGTTGAGCCATAACTCCAGCCTGTTTCTATCTTTCCCTAGTGGAGTAGGGCTCTGGGGAGGTGGGGTTCTAGGACACATTGGTGAGGTCATCTGCCTATGGAAGTCAGGATGGCATCATGGTAGCATCTACAACTTGGTGGCTGAAAAGCATTAATATATAAAGCAGAATAAATAGTCTAGTAAGCAAGTACCTAAAGGCAAGAGTATAGCAGATGAGTTTTAGAGTCTTCGTTTTGGAAATGCAAGTATGTCTATTTTAGGTATATTCCAAGGGGCCCATGACTTTAGTAATTTTGGCCTAAGTTTGACAGCCAACATGCACATAGGCTGAAAGTACTCTCTGGAAAGATGGTATCAGAGTTGGAAATAGGATCAGAAAGCTGGATCAGGGCAGAAACTAGCTCCCAAACCTGGGAAAAGTATATAAATACTATTAACTATTGACTATTAACCCCATTGATATGACCTAGGGTCCATGTCTATTTATATTTAACATAGGAGCCTGTGTAACCTCTGCATTCTTGTTGGCCTGAGCTTGAATTCCAGGGTCATAGCTACGAAACTTACTGACTACTTTTTAAATCATGAAGACAGTCTTCAACAATAAAAACTCTTTCAGTTGAATACATGGGTAGCTATTTGAGCTATAGAACTAATATCAATAAACAACATCGAAAATAAAAGAACCATACAAAAGATCAATGAAGCCAAATGTTGGTTCTTTGAAAGATTAAACAAAATTGACAAACACCTAGCCAGACTCACCAAACAAAAAAGAGAGAAGACTCAAATTAATAGAATTGTAAACGATGGAGGAGATATCACAACTGACACCACCGAAATCCAGAGAATCCTGCGAAACTTCTATAAAGAACTATACGCCACCAAGCTAGAGAATCTGGAAGAAATGGAACAATTCCTAGAAGCATATGCCCTTCCAAAACTGAACCAAGAAGAACTACATAGGGCCCACTTTCCTGTATGCCTCTCCCAATCCATATCAAATAATATTGCATCTGCCGATCACAACCTAACCAACACAACGATTGCTACCTCAACATGCTTCACTTCAGACTGTGTCCAGAGACTTCACGTGTGAAATGACAACCCTTCAACTTCATTACTCGGGTGAGACCTTTCCTTTCATAGTTGACTCTAATTCCATCTCAGGTGGTTCACTTTCTAACAAAGTCCCCAAACCTAGATATACACCAGTTTCTGTGAGAGAGAGCATATGTTCACACGTATCCGTAAACTACTGCAAAATATATACCTGAAAGCAGAAGTACACTAGAGTTTGCAGTGAGTACCCCCCTAACACTTCCTCTCCACTATTCCAAGCTTTGGGTCCATGATTGCTCAACAATTTGTTTGGCTTCGTACGTTAACTCTCTTTTCAGTCACCAGGTTCCAGATGTCATCAGGATGCCGGCCAGGCTTCCCTGGACTGAAGACCCCACCAATGTGTCCTGGAGCTCCGCTTCCCCAGAGACCCACCCTACTAAGGAAAGAGAGAGGCAGACTGGGAGTATGGACTGACCAGTTAACGCCCATGTTCAGTGGGGAAGCAATTACAGAAGCCAGACCTTCCACCTTCTGCAACCCACAATGACCCTGGGTCCATGCTCCCATAGGGATAGAGAATGGGAAAGCTATCAGGGGAGGGGGTGGGAAATGGAGATTGGGTGGTGGGAATTGTGTGGAATTGTACCCCTCCTACCCTATGGTTTTGTTAATTAATCCTTTCTTAAATAAAAAATAAAATAAAATAAAAAAAGAACTAATATCAAAGGATTTATTGTTAGGGAAAATACAGTTCTTTAGTTCTCATGCTTCAATTCATTCATCCCTCAGTGGATATATTTTAAAATTTTATTTATCTTATTTGTTTTTGAAGCAATCTATAGGTTTACAAGAGTATAAATCAGTCTTTGACTTATGTCTACTGGTTTTTTCTTTTGCTTTTACTTTAAAGCTCAGTTACTGTATTCTTTATGTGATTTCTCTTATAATTTATTACATATTTTTTGCGTCTTTCTTGAAAATATTTTTCAACTGAATTTCTCATTTTAGTGAGCACCCTATGAGTATAATTTTGAGTCCTTTTAAGGAAATTTACATAACTCAGTTGAATTTGGGGTATTCTTAAAGTTACTGCCTTGGTCCATTTGTGTGGGTAATTCCTTCAGTCTTCTCATTATGTTTGCTATCCTGGGAGAACCTGGACTAGGTGTTTGTGTTTGAGTGGGTTTATGATGTGATTATTGGGTTTGTGGTCACAAGCGCCTGGTGTAGATTATAGCACTCAAGTTGAATAAACCTGGATAGCAACTGGTTTGGGTTTGCAAGTGCTCAGTATATATTCAGTTAACATGAATGGAAGTTCAGGTCTAAAATGAAATTGAGGTCTCAGTGTAGGTAATGATGGTGTACACCCTGGGGATGATGGGAAAAATAATCTAGCTGATTGTGAACGGGCACAGGAGAGCTCCTTCTGTGGGTCTGTTACAATTCCAATGTGACATCCATCAAGGAAGCTCTCAGCAAGTTGTGGTCTTCAGGAAGTCTCTTGCTGTGACTCTGGTTCAATTTGTAGTTTTTCATTTTTTTGTTTCACTATTGTTATAAAATATAAATTCTAATTGAATTGGGGTTCCTTTCTTTCTTTAAAAAATATATATTTTTTCATTATTGGATAGAGACAGAGAAATTGAGAAATGGGGGAGATAGTGAGGGAAAGAGACACAGACATCTTCAGCCCTGCTTTACCACTCATGAAGCTTCCCCCCCTACAGGTGGAGACCAGGGGCTTGAACCTGGATCTTTGTGCATTGTAATGTGTACACTTAAACAAATGCACCACTGCCTGCCCCCCACTTCACTCCCTTTCTAAGTCACACTTATGTTTATTACTACTGTTGAGTGCCTTCCTTTTTTCTTTTTTTTTTCTCAGATGAGAGAAACAGTGACTCACTTCCCTGGTGTTTTTCAGATTCATTTCCCTTTCAGTGATGGTACGAAAACAAGATTCTGGTTTTTTATTTTACTTTATTTATAAAAAGGAAATACTGACAAAACCATAGGATAAGAGGGGTACAACTCCACACAATTCCCACCACCAGAACTCTGTATCCCATCCCCTCCCTTGATAGCTTCCCTATTCTCTAACCCTCTGGGAGTATGGACCCAAGGTCATTGTGGGATGCAGAAGGTTGAAGGTCTGGCTTCTGTAATTGCTTCCCCGCTGAACATGGGTCAGGTCGATCCATACTCCCACAGCCTGCCTCTCTCTTTCCTTAGCAGGGCAGGGTTCTGGGGAATCGGAGCTCCAGGATACATTGGTGGGATTGTCTGTCCAGGGAAGTCTGGTTGGTATCATGGTAGCATCTGGAATCTGGTGGCTGAAAAGAGAGTTAACATATAAAGCCAAGCAAGTTGTTGATTAATCATGAACCTAAAGGCTGGAGTAGTGCAGATGAAGAGTGGGGGGTGGAGGGTCTTCGTTCTGTAGATAGCTAGTAGGCATATTTTAGTTATATTTCAAATGGCCTGTGCCTATGCTAGTTTGTTTTGCTTTGTTTTGTTTTTCTTTTTTCCCCTGAGCCTGAAGTCTGACATGCAGGTAGATCCAAGTTATTGTCAGGAGAGATGATGTCATGGCTGGAAAAAGGACCAGAAAGCTGGATCAGGGAAGAGAGTAGCTCCCAAATATGGGAAAGGGGTATAAATATTGTTGACTGTAATCCCCATTGATTTGATGTGATCTGGGGCCCATAATCAGCTTAGGAGCCTATGTGACCTCTGCATCCCTGTAGATCTGAGCTCACATTCTGTGGTCATGAGTAGGAATATTCCATGTTGCCACAATATCAGGACCCATCTTTCTCAGGTGTAGCATAGAGGATGTAGTCCAGCATCCCTGTGAAGGATGGAACATTCTCTACCATTGTTCATCCAAGTTGAGGGCAAGGTCCTATGGGGGCCCACAAAGAGTTCTATTTTGTTGTTCCTGATAGAGATGACCGGTAACAATGGAGAGAGGGATTTATTCGAGGTCTAGGCCCAACATGTCTGTTTGAGAATCTCAGGACTCCCCAATTAGGGCCCCAACTGATGGGGTGGCCTGTTAGTGACTAAAGAGTCGTTAAAGTATGCCAGTCTCTTGCCCTTATTCAGCTTTTGCAGTCCTGAGTAGGGCCCCAGCTGATGGGGAGAACTCTCACAAGGCTAGACATGGACCTTCCATATGACCCAGTAATTCCTCTCCTGGGGATATACCCCAAGGACTCCATAACACCCAACCAAAAATTGTGCACACCTATTGTCATAGCAGTACAATTCATAATAGCTAAAACCTGGAAGCAACCCAGGTGCCCAAAAACAGATGAGTGGCTGAGAAAGCTCTGGTATATATACACAATGGAATACTATGCAGCTATTAAGAACAATGAACCCACTTTCTCTGACCCATCATGGATGGAGCTAGAAGGAATTATGTTAAGTGAGCTATGTCAGAGAGATAACGATGAGTATGGGACGATCCCACTCATAAAGAGAAGTTAAGAAGAACAGAAAGTAGGAGTTGATTGAATTTGGAGTAGGGCACCAAAGTAAAAACCCTGGGTGGAGGGCGAGGGTGAATTTTCAGGTTCATGAGCTGGTGGGAGGGGGGCAGCGGGGTGGGGGGTAGGGGATGGGACATAGTCTTTTAGTGGTGGGAATGGTTTTTATAGAAAAAAAAGTTCAAGCAATTTTTCATGTGCTTCTTAGCCTTTTGGACCTCTTCTGTAGTGAATGTTCTGTTCATATTCTCTGCCCATTTTTGGATGGGGTTATTTGCTTTTTCGTTGCTAAGTTTGCTGAGCTCTTTGTATATTTTGGTGATTAGTCTCTTGTCTGTTGAATGGCATGTGAAGATCTTCTCCCATTCTGTGGTGGGTCTCTTTGTTTGTGTGATAGTTTCTTTGGCTGTGCAAAAGCCTTTCAATTTGATGTAGTCCCATTGGTTTGTAGTCTTCCTTGCAATTGGGTTTGTATCATCAATGATGTCCTTGAGGTTTAGGTGGGAAAGTGTTCCACCAGTGTTTTCCTCTACGTATCTGATAGTTTCTGGTCTAACATCTAGGTCCTTGATCCATTTGGAGTTGATTTTTGCAGTCCTTGTTTTCATAAGGATAGGTTGGGAATGGACAAAATAATAGGAAATAGGTGAGGAGGGTATCTAAGTCTAAGTAGACACTATTTCTTGATGCACTTTATACTGATGAGAATAGGAACCCTAGGGTGGAAATAAACTAGAATATCTGCTTTAGGTATGTTCTTAGGGGCCCATGACTTCAGTGATCTGTGTTTGAGCTTGAGTTCATGTGTATGGTAATGTGTGTGTTCTATGAGATGCACCATTACCCAGACACAGTGAAACATTTTATTCTCCTTTTCCTCTACAGAACTCATATGGGACCTGAAGTTTGGGGTTTGTAATCCACTACACAAGGAAAGGTGTTTAGAGTTCAATTGTGACTGCAGACCCAAGTCCTGTTCTCTATATCAGCGACCAGTTTGCTCAGTAATAAAGCTGTCATATTGATTATCTTCTACTATTTTTTTGGTGGGTGTCTTTTTCTTCCATCATTCTAAAATCAGAGAAGAAAATTTTTGATTACCAGCCTAAACTTTCTGCATCTATCTCATCAGTCAATGTCACAAATACTATCAAGTGAGAACAATAGCTCTGCTCTTGGTTTTCCATGAAAGAGACTTGAGGGAAGACCTGACCCCATTAGGAAATAAGTTTTTTCATTGATGTGTACAAATGCAAAATGTCTGATCCCACACAGCTCTTCTGGCTATGATATCTTGCCACATACTTGCTGTAACAAAGTCATCCTAAATGACTAAACATTCAAATCCAAGAGTCAGTAATCTCTCAGGAAAAATGAACTAAGGGTGTCACTAATGTGTGGCATGTCTGATATGTGGCAGCTTTTTAAAAAGGTTTTTATTTATTAATGAGAAAGATAGGATGAGAGATAGAAAGAACAAGACATCACTCTGGTACATGTGCTGCTGGGGACCTCATGCTTGAGAGTCCAACACTTTATCCACTGTGCCACCTTCCAGACCGCTTTTTTTTTCTTCAAAATGTATTTCTTCTTGGGGTGTTTGGTGACATTTAGTAGTTTACTTATTTTACACATGAGGACACTAAACCCATGAAGTCCAATATTTCAAGTTCTCAAATGACTGTCTACCCTTATCATCACCCTTTCCTATGCAACCCAATTAATGGGGTACAGAGGCAGCACTAGAACCTGTATCATGCTTTTTTCCACAACAAATTACTCCTTTCAGAGAAAACAATATTAGAATAGTCCCTAGAGATTGACATTGTGGAAAATGTAGTTAAAAAATAATGTTCTGCTCTTACAAAAGTAATGCACTTGACTTAAAAAAAGATTAGAAAACATGGACAAGATAAAAGGAGGAAGTAGAAATAACCCATGATCACTTCTTTAGTAGGTAATAACTGTAAACATTTAATGTGGATATTTCCAGTTTTCTAATGTATACAGATGCAAGCATGTACCTCTAAAGACGTTAAAATAGAGTCATACTGCATATACTGTGTTATAACCCTCTTTCCCTTACCTAATAGTACATTTTGGAAATCTTTTCAGGCTATATAATAGTAGCCTCATGGCATTATTTCTGTTTTCTTTGCTATTACATTATGTTGATTAATCTCCCAGGGTTGATTATTTTGTTTCCTATTAATGATTATCTGTAATAAACAGTGGTGTGGTGAACATCCTTAGTCATTACAATTCCTTTTTTTCTTTTTCCATTTTTATTTGTGATTAATAGTGAGCTACAGCATTATGAGATTACAGACTAATTCCACACTGCTTTCACCACTTAAGTTCTGTCTTCCCACTGCCCCACCTCTCAAATATAACCATTCTAGTCCTCACAAAGTCTTAGAAACAGTTTATTGGCTTCTATTTTTTCTTCCTTCCTCCATTCCTCCTCCTCCTCCTTTTTCAATTTCATATGTGTCAGTTTTCTAGATTTCACATATGAGTGACAACATCTGGTAGTTGTCCTTTATCTCTTATTTTGCTAAGTACCTCCAGTTTGATCTGTTTTTTCTCGAAGGAACAATATTGTCATTTTTGATTGTGGAGTAGAATTCATGGAGTATATATCTCATAACTTATTTAGCCAGTTATCTGTCAATGGGCATTTAGGCTGCTTCCACTTGTTGGCTATTGTGCATAATGTAGCTATGAACATAGGGGTGCACATGAACCCTTGAATTAGTGTTTGCATGTCCTTGGGATAAGTGCTTAAGAGTGGGCTTCCTGGATCATAAGCTAATTCCATTTTTACTTGCTTAAGGACTCTCCATACAGTTTTTCAAAAGGGTTGTACCAATTTGCAGTCCCACCACCAGTGTAGCAGAGTTCTTTTTTCTGTACAACCTCACCAACACCTGTAATTTCCTGTTTTGTTGATGTAGGCCATTCTTAGAGGTATAAGGTGGAATCTCAGTATAGTTTTAATTTACATTTCTCTAATGATAAATTTAGTGGAATGTTTCTTCAAATGTTTGTAGGTCATGTCTATCTCTTTTTTAGAAAACTATCTATTTAGTTCTTTGGCCCACTTTTTTATTGTTTTTTTTTTTCTTCTTCTTTTGTTGAGCTGTATCAGTTCTTTATAGATGTTTGAGATTAGTTTCTTGTAAGATGTGTGATGTGCAAGTACTTTCTCCCATTTACTGGGTGGCCTGGTTATCCTTGTGTAGTTTGCTTTTAATGTTATCTACACAGTGTCTTTACTGTACAAATAAGAAAATCAAGATCAAAGAGTGTAGTAAGTTTACTTATTTATTGAAGTACACATGGCTATTAATGCCCAACCAAACTGACTGCTACTTCTGTGCTTATATCCCTTTGTCACTGTTATCTACCACCTCCCTACAGAGTCCACACTTAGCCATTCCTCTGAGTCAGATTATTGTGTAGTTGTTTGACCCAGTTCACCCCTTTAGCCAACAAATATTTATGGTTCATCCTTGGTGTTTCATAAGCTGGTTCTCCCAATGAGGAGAACAGTGAATAAGACAGATGGATCTTTGCTTTCATGAAGACTCTGTTCTAGTTGGGAAGACACTTATAAACAAGTTTATAAGTAAAATAGTGTCTAATTATGATAAAGGCACCTATACAAATAAATGAAGATATATATATATATATATATTTGAGGAAGATAGGACTGAGTATGAGTGGATACTGTTGATGAATTTATAGGATCTGTATGTCCACCCTCTGCTTCTGAATGTGTTAGCTCTCACACAGCCCACATCTGTGACCTTCTGATGGCTGTCTTTAAGCTTCATAGCTAGGTCTAAGAGCTGGAAATGCCTGGGAACTTATGTCCACATAATTCTTTTCTCTCTTCCCTCCTGGGTTATTGCTGGGGCTCAGTGCCTGTACTACAAATCCCCTGTTCCTGGTGGCCATTTTTTTTTCATTTTTATTGGATAGGACAGAGAGAAATTGAAAAGGGAGGGGGAGATAGAGAGGGAGTGAGGCAGAGAGACACCTGCAGACCTGCTTCACCACTTGTGAAGCAATCCCCCTGAAGGTGGGGAGCCAGGGGCTCTAACCAGGATCCTTGAGAAGGTCTTTGCACTTCATACTATGTGCACATAACATGGTGCACCACCATCTGCTCCCCCCTGCCCCATTACTCTTCTCTATCCAACTTTACCAAGTGGAAGCTTAGGTTCCTTGCAATGAGGTCAGAAAAATGTTCAGGATTAATTTTTTTTTTTTGCCTCCAGGGTTATTGCTGGGGCTCAGTGCCTGCACCGTGAATCCACTGCTCCTGGAGGCCATTTCCCCCCTTTTATTGCCCTTGTTGTTGTAGCCTTGTTGTGGTTATTATTGTTGTTGTTGATGTCATTTGTTGTCAGATGGGACAGAGAGAAATCAAGAGAGGAGGGGAAGACAGAGAGAGGGAGAGAAACATAGACACTTATGAAGCAACTCCCTGCAGGTGGGGAGCCGGGGCTCGAACCAGGATCCCTATGCCGGTCCTTGCACTTTGCACCACATGCGCTTAACCCACTGCACTACCGCTCGACCCCCAGGATTAATTTTAATACTAGTGCTTCTGTGAGATTTGGGACTAAGACTAAAGCTAGGATTTTCTTCATACCATAACATGAGTTCTTCTAGCTCATCCTGTGTTTTCCTACTTTTTTTTATGATGTCCTTAATAAACAGCTCATCAATCCTTTTCTCTAGATTTATTTCTGGGGAATGTAAACCTTTACTCACTTAGATTGATAAACGGAACCTCTCTGAAGAGCTACCATTAGAGCTGAGACTCTAGGGAACAAAATTGGTAGGCATGAGCTCTTTGGACAGAGTCTTTAGAATTTCCCACATGAGGTGGGAAATGAGATTTTGGTGTCCGGAGAAAAGAAAGGGACTGATATGACTTCAGATTGGATAAGGAGAGAAGGGCCTTCTTTGCTTCTTCACCTGCAGAGCTAGAGTCTGGCTTTCAGTTGGTACATCTTTCTCATCTGGATTTGACAGAGTCAAGAGGAGGTAAAGTTTAACAGCTTTTCTTCCCCCAACCTTCTATCACAATCTGTGGACTAAGTGTTAAGGTGAGAAAAGGTCATTTGAGAGATTATTAATCGTAAATAAAATTGAGCCCACCTACTAGTTTTCTATTGTAGTGCATCCTTATTGCTTAAGAATTGCCCTCTATGATAAAAAATATCCAACAATTAGAGAACAACAAAGATCCTGGACAAATCTGGTTTAGTTTCTCTTTGTAGTTGTGCTTTAAGGACTCACTGCAGTACCCTTATAAGTAATGTGATATAATAAGAATTTCCATGTCTTGTCTCACATGTAGCATAATTATGTGCCAAGATATGAGTGTATGATTGTGATCCTGTCCGGGGCAGTGAAAGAAAGTGAGAATCTGGCAGACCCTTTTAGGAAAATTTTGCTAGATGGACTGAACTTAAAGTTTGGATCAAGATAATTTATTGTGTGACTTGTTTAAGGAAGAAAAGTGCTTTCTGAAATGAAAAACAGGACTAAAGTAGATTTTTTTGTTGTTGTTTGAACCTCCTTGAAAACTGGTTATAAGGGCTTCTCAAGGCCTCACAGAGTAGTGAAGACTTGATCATGGCTTGAGAGATAGTGTCACTAGTATCATTTCCATCCCTGTACCAGCATTAGCCAGGACTGAACAATGCTCGGATGTCATTCTTTTATTAATGTAAGTAATAAGTCTTAAAAAAAACTACATCTATATCATGTTTATTTGTCTTGGTCATGAAGTTTTCCCATTCATTAGATTCATCTTATTTGGTAATTCTCATAATTAATCAACTATATTTTACCATTCATGCAGTTAGATTTTAATTTAAATTTGTAGTAATAAAATGATATAAATAGACTTTGAGGGGGGAAATACCTTGTGACTAGAACAGAATATTGTAAGCTTTAAGCAAATGCACCTTGCTTGAATTGTTAAGGTGTTTTAATTATATTTTCATGCCAAGACTTTATTTCTTGCTCCAGGTGCATTCAGTGAGAGGTAATTAGTGCAATCTCTTCCCAATTCATGCTATATTTTATACTTAATGAAATTTTAAAAGGAAGGTTTTTCAAAGAGTATTGATTATATAGGTCTTAAATTCCTATAATATTCTCTTCCCTCAAATTGGATTTTGTCATTTTGTCCAATATTTGTATGAAACAATCTGTGTAGATTTCAAGGAAAAGATGCAATCCAACAACCTTTCACAAATAGTGGCATTCCAGAGAAGAAAGGAGCCAAATTCTTCTTGGCTGACTTAACCACTCAATTGACTGACATCAGCTTTGTTATTTTATTGTCAACAGGAGAGGAAGTAAAATACAAGAGGGAGAGGAATCCTCACTGACTAAACTGGGAAACCAAGTAACTGTCTTTAGTTACAATGTAGTTTAGGAACTCTGTGTTGTAAATAATGTGACTCCCAACAATCTGTGGATTCTTTGGATGAGATACTGAATTTACTACAGGCTTCCCCCAATAAATGGGAGATAGCTTTGTTCTTCTGAGATTGATAGCCTGTCTCCCTCTTCTATCAATCTAGCAGGAAAAGGCAATTCTGAATCACACATTCTATGATGCCAGCTTTGGCTATGTCACTTTTATTAAATGATGTCATCATTTTCTGACAGGCAAATTGATAAAAAAATTGTGGTGATGAAATTATTAGCCTCTTGGGAATCCCAGATCTTTAGTATTACAAGTTTTTCATTATGTTATTATGGACTAAGTTGGATTTTATTTTTTTTATTTAACAGTTAACAGAAAAAGTAAAGGCCAGAAATTACCCTTAACTAGTTCCTATTCCCACTTCCTCTAAGTCATCATTAAAATGTTTCTTACAAGTTGCCTACATAAATATTCTTGAACATTTGTATTCAAATTATTTTTACACAAATTGTTTTGATATTTGACTATAACCATGTATAGAACTATGGAATTAGGACAGTTACATGCTTTATCCAAACATAGGCAGCTATTGAGTGATGGGAGTGTTATTAATAATTCAGTGGAACGGGTCCAAATAGGATGACAAGAGGACCTAGTGGGGGTTGTATTGTTATGTGGAAAACTGAGAAATTGTTGGTATGCATCTAGTTCTGCTTCTGTTATATTGCTTGACACTGTGGTCTATTTACATGGTCTTTTCTGTTACATTGGTTTGGTCTCACTCCCCCCACCTCCGGGAGATTTGGTTTAGCCCTTGCTAGTTTCAGGCTTCTCCCTTCTCCTTGCCCCCTACCCTATGTACTTCCTGAGTTCCTGACTCTGCTGCAGGAGGAGAAAGATGGAGGAGCACATTGTGTGGTGATTAGGTGTTAGACTGTTTGCCCGCTTGTGAATAAAGATTAAACTGCGTTCTCAGCTCAGCCGTGTGTTTCTGGTCATCTGTTACCTGCCCATGAAGCCAGCCCGGAGAAAACAAGAAATGTTATGCATGTATAAACTATTGTATTTACTGTTGAATGTAAACCATAATTCCCCCAATAAAGATATTAAAAAATAAAAAATAAATAAAGGTAATACAAAAATTGCTTAAAAAAGAGAATAATAAAGACTAAGTAAAATGTCATAGTAGTGTGAAGATAGGTAAGAAACAAAATAGAAATGCTTAAAAAAATAAAATAATTCAGTGGGACATCGAGCATGATTTGCAAGTATTCTGAATGGGTTAAAATATTTAGTCATATGATCTAATGTACCTCTCTTTTGGTTTGCCTGGAATTTGCAATGTTTTGAAAGAAGATGAAGAGGGGGAGGACCCACCAAAGGATAAGGACTAAGGATACTCTTGTCATAAAGCCCATAGAAATCTTTGGTTAAAAATGCATTCTAGGGAGCAGGGTTAAGTGCACATGGCACAAAGCACAAAAACCAGTGTAAGGATCCCGGTTCAAGGCCCCGGCTCCCTACCTGCAGGGGGGATCACCTCACAAGAGTTGAAGCAGGTCTGCAGGTGTCTATCTTTCTCTCCCCCTCTCTGTCTTCCCCTCCTCTCTCCATTTCTCGCTGTCCTATCCAACAACGATGACATCAGTAACAATAATAAAACAACAAGGGAAACAAAAGAGAAAATAAACAAATAAATAATATTTTTTAAAAATGCACTCTAAAAATTAGTGTGTCACTTTCACCTTCACATTGTATTTGTGAGAAAATAGAGGAAGATGCTATAAGTAGGATACATTTCCCAGGAAATATACAAGTTTTAACATTGCCTGTGAGTCAGCAAGATGGACCTTCAAATGAATACCGTCTTTTTCCAGGACATAGGGCTAGATAGAGTAAATGAATGCATCTGGGGTTTCGTCTGATCTAATCTCTATGTAAAACACTTCTACCTACAGATGATAACTTATTTCTCTCTCTCTCTTTGTTGTGGTTATTATTGTTGTTTTGTTATTGTCAACATTGTTGAACAGGACAGAGAGAAATAGAGAGAGGAGGGGAAGACAGAGGGGCAGAGAAAGTTAAACACTTGCAGACCTGCTTCACTACTTTTGAAGAGACTCCCCTGCAGGTGGGGAGCTGGAGGACTCGACACACACACATACACACACACACACAGACCCCGATAGTTAATTTCTTATTAACACACACACACACGATAGTTAATTTCTCATAACACACACACACACACACACACACACACACACACACACACACACACACACACACACGAGGCAGAGCAGAAAATGAAAGGATTAAGGTACATTAACCCAGGCTCAAACAATTTCTTTAGGGGACTTTTAGTTGTCCAAGTTGTACTTTGTACTTCATCCAAAGTAAAGACAGAAAGGTGATTTGGGTGTTTTTTATCACAGAGATGTTTCTGTGAGATGACTAGGGAACAAAAATCAGAGAAGCCACACATCTCTAGCAATTGGAGCTCTTGGGCAGTAAGTATAACAGGATGAAATGTCTAAGGAGGAGGAGGCATGTCTATTTGACACAGTAGATTGCTTTTCTCCCCCGGCTACGTGTAAATGACAACTTCCATTTATATATGACTTGTATTTAGATTTTTTCACTTTTTTTTTTTTTTTTTTGCGCCTCCAGGGTTATTGCTGGAGCTCCGTGCCTGCACTACGAATCCACTGCTCCTGGAGGCCATTTTTCTCCTTTTGTTGCCCTTGTTGTCTATCATTGTTGTGGCTATTATTGTTGTTGTTGTTATTGTCGTCATTGTTGGACAGGACAGAGAGAAATGGAGAGAGAAGGAGAAGACAGAGAGGGGGAGAGAAAGATAGACGCTTGCAGACCTGCTTCACCCACCGCCTGTGAAGCGACTCCCCTGCAGGTGGGGAACCAGGGGCTCGAACCAGGATCCCTAAGCTGGCCCTTGCGCTTTGCACCATGTGCACTTAACCTGCTGCACTATTGGTGGGCCCCAGAATTTTTCACTTCTTATGGGATATTTTCTAAATTTGCAACACCAAGCCAACTGGCCACCACATGTGTCTAATTTACTGTATAGTCTTGAGGAGGCCTATGAGACCCAGTTTCTTCTTTGTAAAACAGTGAGAAAGGTGGAATCAGTTGACTTTTGAGGTTTTCTTGATGTCTAAAGTTATTTGTAATTTTGATGTTTTGTTTTCTTACAAAGTAAAATACCACAAAAATATTTTTCCTGACTACATATTTGATTTTTTTTCTCCCTCTAATTACCACTTCAGAGTTTCCCTAAAGGATGCAGCATTCTGGGCTCTTTACTCTACATTTCTCCATCGTCCTGGATACACAAGAATCTCCTTGAGGCATGAGCAAAGTAGGATATTGTGTTTTAAGTATGCTTTGCAGACTGCATCCAAATATTTCCCACATTGGTCTGCCTCTGAAATGTGAAAGTCTCTCTTCAAGAGTTTGTTCCCTGCAGAAAAGTCACCTGCACTCTATTAATACACAAATACTCTGTGAGAGGTAACACATTAAACTTATTTCAACTTAATTAGAATGCATTTATCTAGGTTTCCCCAGTGAGCTGGATGACTACAGCACACTGAAATGCAAGAGACAATGGAAACAGAGGGACAATAGGAATGTTTCTATAAGGTGGAAGAGTAAGGAATGCATTAAAAATTGGAGCTCTGGGGGTAAGCATTGTGTGGAAATGTACCCCTTTTATCCTATAGTCTTGTCAATATTTCAATTTTATAAATAAAGTAAATAAAATTAAAAAAGTAAAAAAAAAATTGAGCTCTTGTGTGGCATTGCTACCTAATGGACTCCATAGCTAGAGACAATGACAAAACTGAGGGGGCAGTGGAAAAGAGGTTGATGGATCAAAGTTGTGGGGAAATAGAGAATAAAAAAGGCAGCAGATGACAAAGACCTCCCTATAAAATTTTGCCTCATAATTTTCCTTCTTTCCTTGCAATATGACAGAATTCATCCAGGGTCTAACGCCTCAGAGCAGCACCTCATGCCTGGTTTTTAAAATTTTATAGCTTTAGAGAGAGAGAGAGACTAAAGATCCAAAGTATAGCACAATCATCTGTAAAGTTTCTCTGGTGTTGTTCATTGTGTTTCCTTTGAGGTGCTGTGAAGTTAACTTAGGATTCTGCACGTGATAAGATGTTCACTTTATCTACTGAGCCTCTAAACCTGATTGAAAACAAAGTATCAAAATCTTAGAGATATGAAAATATTAATTCAAAAGGACATATGGTATTGCACCAAAGCAAAAGACTCTGGAGAGGGAGGGGGGAGGAAGGTGAATAGGAAGAAAACTTCAGGGGCTTATTGCATAATGATATTGTATGCATATGTCAACGATTGCACAGTAAAGCACAACCCCCACACACACAAAAAAGGGACATATGTACTCCATGTCTATGGATGCCTTATTCACAATAGCCAAATTATGGAAGCAATCTAAGTGCTTATAGACAGGTGACTAAGTAAAGAATTATAGGAGGGGGTTGGGTGGTAGCACAGTGGGTTAAACGCACATGATGCGATGGGCAAGGACAGTGTAAGCGTCCTGGTTCCAGCTCCTGACTCCCCAATTGCAGGCAGGTCGATTCACAACCTGGTGGTGAAGCAGTTCTGCACATAGTGATTTTTGAGCTTCAGGGATGGCTGAGGGGTCTAAGACACTGTGCTCAAGATTACACAGTAAACCAGTGTCAGAACCAGAACATGGGTACAGTCCCTGTTAATTTGTATAAAATAAGTACAGTTCCTCCTTGCTCAATGAGCACTTAAGAAGGCAAGGAAGGGAATCACATTGTATTAACTTGTGACACATTCTCGTGGTTCCTCCAGATTCTCTTTGTTTTCATTTTGCCTGAATTTCAAATCTATAATTAGAGTTGAGAAGAGAATGTTCTGCACTGGGAGTTTTGCTTAACACCACTGTTTTTGGAGAGGAAGTTTTTAGAGGTGAAGAATATGGCAAATATTCATCCATCTCTTTATAAAATATATCCTTGAATAAAAATCCAAGAATGGCAAGTTGTTTAAGGTTCTTTCCAGAAGAACTTATTTTTGTTAAGGGACAACTAGGACCTAGACTGTCAGTGTTGCTAGTACCTACCCTGAAACTTCTAGAATGATCTGCTGGCTGTGGGGATGTTTCATGCTGTTCTGATATTTCTTCTGGCAAAAGCAGATTATACAGTGTCTTCTTTCTCTCTTTAATAATTCATATTTTTAACCTTACAAGAAACTCTAGATGTTACAGTGATGGAGTGGTTAAAGAAGTTTGGTGAAAGTGCTATATATCAAATTTGTAATTCCCAAAGATGTAGTAGTGTGAGAGGACTCTTAAAAAGTTGGATTCGAGCAGCAACAAATGCTGGAGAGGCTGTGAGGACAGAGGAACCCTTCTGCACTGCTGGTGGGAATGTAAACTGGTCCAGCCTCTGTGGAGAGCAGTCTGGAGAACTCTCACAAGGCTGGACATGGACCTACCATATGACCCAGTAATTCCTCTCTTGGGGATATACCCCAAGGATTCCATAACACCCAATCAAAAAGATATCTCTACACCTATGTTCATAGCAGCACAATTCATAATAGCTAAAACCTGGAAGCAACCCAGGTGCCCAACAACAGATGAGTGGCTGAGAAAGCTGTGGTACATATACACAATGGAATACTATGTAGCTATCAAGAACAATGAACCCATCTTCTCTGACCCATCTTGGACAGAGCTAGAAGGAATTATGTTAAGTGAGCTAAGTAAGAAAGATAAAGACGAGTATGGGATGATCCCACTCATCAACAGAAGTTGAGAAAGAAGAACAGAAAGGGAAACTAAAAGCAGGATTTGGTTAAATCTGGAGTAAGGCACCAAAGTAAAAACCCTGGGGTGAAGGTGAGGGTGGATATTCGGCTACTCGGGGTGTCGGAGGAAGGTGGGGGTTGGGAGGGTGGGATGGGACACAGACTTTTGGTGGTGGAAATGGTGTTTATGTACACTCCTATTAATTTGTAGTCATATAAATCTCTGTTTAATTAATATGAGAGGGGAAAAATTGATTGTATGTCTCAAACTTTTTAAAGCACAGACTGAGTCATTTTAATACATAGGCTGAGTTTTTAATGTGTTGACTCTCTCAAAAGCCTAGACCAGGGAGAACAGAGGCAACCAGTGGCACAGCTATATACAAATAATGTCAAAGGACATAAATTATGGTGATGTGGGGTATTATACAGCAAATCCTAACAAAGTGATTTTTCAAAGTTAACCCAATTACCAAATAATGTGATTATAACAATAACTATTGTCTTCTTGAACCCTAAGACAACAGGAACCTCCCACTTCCTCTATAGAGCCTATATTTCCCCAGTCCTGGAACCTCCAGAGTGGGACTCATTTCCTTGCATGCTTCTCTCAATTCATACCAAAGATATTGCATCTGCTTATCCCAACCTATTCAACACAACGAGTACCACCTCAGTATGCTTCACTTCAGACTGTGTCCAGAAACGTCAGGCATGAAACGTCAACCCTTCAGCGTCATTACTCAGGTGAGACCTTTCCTTTCATAGGATTCTCTAATTCCATTCCAGGTGGTTCACTTCCTAACAAAGTCCCAAAACCTAGATATCGACCAGGTCCTGTGAGATAGAGCATATGTTCACACGTATCCATAAACTAGGCAAAATATATGCCTGAAACCAAAAGTACACAATAGTCTGCAGTGAGTACTCCCTAACAATTCATCTGCACTATTCCAGCCTTTAGGTCCATGGTTATTCAACAATTTGTTTGGCTTTGTATGTTAACTCTCTTTTCAGCCACCAGGTTCCAGATGCCAGCATGATGCCGACCAGACTTCCCTGGACAGAAGATCCCACCAATGTGTCCTGGAGCTCTGCTTCCCCAGAGCCCCACGGTACTAGGGGAAGACAGAGGCAGACTGGGAGTATGGATCAACCAGTCAACGCCCATGTTCAGCAGGGAAGCAATTACAGAAACCAGACTTTCCACCTTCTGCACCCCACAATGACTTTGGGTCCATACTCCCAGAGGGATAAAGAATAGGAAAGCTATCAGAGAAGGGGATGGGATACGGAGATGTGGTGGTGGGAATTGTGTGGAATTGTACCCCTCTTGTCCTATGGTTTTGTTAATGTCTCCTTTTTTAAATGAATAAATAAATAAATATATAAAAAAGAAATACCTATAGATTCTAGAACCAATTTCTCCTGATAGTCAATGACTATTTCCTTCTTTATAAAGTTGATCCCACAAAATTTAGATAACATATTAAAAATGAAACATATCCAGTAGCTCCTGGGCACTTCTCCCAGTGAGCTGAAGAGTTATTCTTATACAAATACCTGTATACAGATGTTTGTAGCAACTTTGTTTATAACAGCCTGATTCAAGAAACAGCCCATCTTTCTGAGGGTGAAAGATTAAACAAGCTGTCATACATCCAATCATAGACTATGACTCAACAAAAAAGAGGAACAGACTATTGATAAACACAGCAACCCAGACAAATTTGCAAATATTTATACTGTGTGAAAAAAAAAAAACCAACCCCTAAGTGTATGGCTCCATTTTTTACATTATTTTATTTATTTATTTATTTGTAAAAAGGAAACACTGACAAAACCATAGGATAAGAGGGGTACAACTCCACACAATTCCCACCACCAGAACTCCATATTCTATCCCCTCCCCTGATAGCTTTCCTATTCTTTAACCCTCTGGGAGTATGGACCCAAGGTCATTGTGGGATGCAGAAGGTGGAAGGTCTGGCTTCTGTAATTGCTTCCCCTATGAACACGGTTGTTGATAGTTCTATCCATATTCCCACAGCCTGCCTCTCTCTTTCCCTAGTGGAGCAGGGTTCTGGGGAATCATAGCTCCAGGACACATTGGTGGGGTCTTCTGTACAGGGAAGTCTGGTTGGCATCATGGTAGCATTTGGAATCTGGTGGCTGAAAAGAGATTTAACATATAAAGCCAAAAAAATTGTTGACTAATATGAACCTAAAGGCTGGAATAGTGCAGATGAACAGTTGGGGGGGGGGGTGTCTCCATTTTGTAGATAGTTAGTAGGCATATTTTAGTTATATTCCAAAGGGCCTGTGGCTATATGTTTTTCTTTTCTTTTCTCTCTTTTCTTTTTTTCTTTTTTTTCCCCCCTGAGCCTGAAGTCTGACATGCAGGTGGATCCAAGTTACTGTGTCAGGTCCTGGGTTCAAGCCCCCTGTCTTCATTTGGAGGGTAGAGAGCTTTGCTAGCGGTGGAGCAATACTGCAGGTATATTTACTTCTCTCTCTCTCTCTCTCTCTCCTCCTCTCTACTTCTATGCATCTATAAGAAAAAAGAAAAGAAAAAAGGAAGCTGGGGAGATATCATAATAGTTATGGAAAGGACTTTCATGCCTCAGGCTCTAAGGTTCTAGGTTCAATCCCCAATATCACTTTAAGCCAAAGCTGAGCAGCAGTGTTTTGGTTTCTTTCTGTATCTATCTCTCATTAAATAAATAAATAAAATATAAAAAGAAAAAAGGAAAAAAAATCCCACTGAGAGCAATGGAGTTGTGCAGAGAACACTAAGCCTCAATGATAACCTTGGTTGGGGGGGGGGGGTTTACTATATATATTTTTTTCTCCATGGAGAAAATCAGGTAAGGAATAAAAGTGATTTCTCTGTTTTGTTTCTCATGATAGCTTGAAACTATAATTGTTTCCAATTGAAGACTTTAATTATAATATTGCCAGTAAGTCAACCAGGGCAAGGGTAAAATCAGCTAGCAATTGTGAGGTAAGACTGAGAGGTCAAGTTGTCCCAAATCTTCTATAAGAGCAGGAGTCATCTCTGATTATGGCCCAGATCATTTGGTTTACTAGGAACTGAACATTTAAGTGTCATTTTAAAGCTTCGGGCTTATACCAAGGCAGACATTATTATAATCAAGTGTTAATAGCAATCACTCATCGAGGGGATGCATGAGTTACAGAAACAGGCCAGTTTGCAAAGTGGCAAAACCTTGGTTCATAAAAAGGACACACACATCCAATGTGGTTTTCAAATAGTATGGTGGGTACATTATAGAGGGGCCATCTCTGGAGCAGGTTATACTTGCTGTACCTTTAAGGAAGTTTGAGCTGATGGCTTTTGGGATGTTGCCTCCGTTCTCAAGTCTGCAGAGACTGTGTCTTTTTATTCTCTTTTTGTGACTCATTTCAGCACTGCTTCTTCTCCACTCAGCAATACAAAAGAAGAGGCCAGAGGGCAGCTGTGGGATCACAGCAGGACTTAACTGGTCTTTGATGGAGGAGGGAGAGAATGCCAATTGCATACAAATTTTGGACAACCTTCAGATACGTTGTTCACTGAGCTCCCTCTCTAAGGCATCACTATGCTTTTGGCTATAAATATCTATTTCCCATTGCTATATTCAATTGTTAAAAAAGATCTACTTAGTGATATCTTTTCAAATCAAAGGACATCATATTAATCAGTTTGTTAGAGATTTCCTGTCCCTCACCTTTGGTTTGTAAGGTTAGTATCACCCAGCGGCACATGTATGTTCTCGTACAATTTACATAGAAGCATTTCCATTCCCACCATACCTTGCGTTCTTGGACCAACCTACCTTTTATTTGCTCTTCTAATCTTTGACAAATTGTTTTTTTTCTTATTGATTGTTCTTAAATCTTGCTAGCTGCAGTTGGAAATGAAATTCTGAAGTGTGTTTTCATAACTGTGTAAGTGGGTGGGGAAAAGAAGTTGCTTGTGATGCCTGCTTGTTAGTTTCCTTAGTAAGCTATGAGTCTCCTTGCTAAAGAAATCATGAGAATGGTCTAGTAGTGAGCATCTAGGCTACTGCATTGGCAAGCGCTTATAGGTCATGTGCCAAACACTGGGAGAAGTGCAAAGAGTATAAAAAGGCTAAAGATACAGCTTGCTACTGGACATTATGGTTTATTGGTATTGATAAAACGGGTGACTCTCCTATTGTGAGGTCCTGCTGTGTGACAGGCCCATAAAGACTCTTTAAAAAATGGTGTGTGTGTGTGTGTATGTGCGCATGTGTGTGTGTGTAATTGTACCCCTTATATCCTATGGTTTTCTCAATTTTTCCTTTTTATAAATAAAAAAATAAATTAAAAAATTTTATATTTATTTTCCCTTTTTGTTGCCTTTGTTTTTTTTCATTGTTGTTGTAGTTATTGTTGTTTTTTTATTGTTGTAGTTATTGATGTCGTCATTGTTGGATAGGACAGAGAGAAATAGAGAGAGGAGGGGAAGACAGAGAGGGGGAGAGAAACAGACATCTGCAGACCTGCTTCACCACCTGTGAAAGGACTCCCCTGTAGGTGGGGAGCCGGGGGCTTGAACCAGGATCCTTAGGCTTCTCCTTGCGCTTTGCGCCACGTGCGTGCGCTTAACCCCCTGCGCTACCAACCTACTCCCTGAGTAAATACTCTTAACCATTCGGTAAGCAATGAGAAATCAATCTACCATGGAAACTGATATTTAAAAGAAAAGTAAATAAGTAAAGAATTTGCTCATCTTCATAGAACTAGTAAATGAACCAGATTTGAAGAGCCAAATCTAGTATGAGCCAGATCTGAAGAGGCCTGTCTCTAATCGTAAATAAAGAAAACAATTAGCAAATGGACTGGTATTAGCTAAATGTCCAGGAAGGGGTTGGATGACAGAAGTCATGAAATACCTGAGGAAGGGGAGCTGACTATAAGAAAAGTGAACACTTCATGAATGTGAATCATTTTCAGGGCAAAGCTAGCATACCTTTTCTGAATTATTTTAATTGCATGTGAGTGCTGTAATAGCAAGCCAAATCAAGTACATTTATATATTTTTTAATGAGATACAGATTATCCTGTTTACATAACATGAATAAATTTTATCCTACTTTTTTTATTAAAAAGAAAATTCCTCCCACCTGCTGGAGGGATACTTCACAAGTGATGAAGCAGGTCTGCAGGTCTCTGTTTTTCTCTTTTCCTTTTTATCTCCCCATCTCAATTTCTTTCTGTCCTATAAAATAAAATATAAATATAAGTATTAGAAAAAGGAAAAATGGCCACCAGGAGGGGTGGATTCATAGTGCCAGATCCTAGCTCTAGCAATAACCCTGGTGGCAATATAAGTAAATAAATAAATAAATAAACAAACTCCTGAAAACCTGGAGCAGAACTTTTCATTTAATGGAACTGTTTCTCAATTCAGTTTTTCTATTTTATCTCAAGACACTACTGCCTGTCTTCTTTCATTTCTTCCTATTTCCCAGGATATTCTGTTCTTGCCAAATCTTAGTCTTTGAACTAGCCCTTCAAAATGTGGTAAGTGCAGAGTACTAAAATGCAAACTAACAATGAATATTATCTAAAGAAAAATTTCGGTTTTTCAGACTTAATATACACTAAGGAGATTATACACACACACACACACACACACACACACACACACACACACACACACACAATCAATCCTGAGATCTGTTATAGGGCAGAAATAATCATCATGGAAATGTTCAGATAACTCACCTCTTCTGGCTCTCCAACAATACTTCTTTAATAACTTTTAAAATAATTCTTCAAATCTTCCTCCAACAAAAGTGGGGAGATCCTTGCTTGCCCCCATAGAAAACCAAAGTTAACCCACAAAAGGAAGGGAGAGGGAAGGAAGCAGGGAAGAGAGGGGAGCAGATCAATCTTTGAAGTGTATGTGGAGTGGGAAGGCAGTGTGGCTGGCTGTGACTGTATTTAGAGCTCCTTCACAGATTTCAAGCAAGTTGAAACAGGGGTTTCAACTATCTTGTAGTTACTTAAAGTTTTTTGGTGAGCAGAATTTCTGCATTTTCAAGAGCCAGAACCACTGTTGAAGAACCACTGTTGAACCACTCTGTCAAGCTTACATTATGATATTCCAGGACTTAGAAGCCAGCCAGGATCAACCCACCTGGCTTTCTGGGTGACTGGAGGTGGGAGAGGGTGAGCACAGTAAACTGACATAAGAAGTTGGTGTGCCCCATCAGCTGGGGACCTAGTTGGGGATTACTGAGATTCCCTAAAGGGACATGATGGGCCTAGACCTCGAATAAATCCCTCTCTCCATTGTTACCAATCGTCTATTATCAGGAACAACAAAACAGACCCCTTTGTGGGCCCCCATAGTGTTAGCGAGCAAAATCAAACCACCATCCACTGCAAGGAAGCAAAAGATGTTTATTCACGAATTCGAATCCGGGCCGAGAGGTGACTGACAGCAGTCCACCAGCTCGACCCTGTACAAGGCTCAAACCACACAATTTATAGGAATTCAGACTACACTCAGGGAGGGGGAACACATCACCTTATCAACCTATATCCAATAACATGCTATAGAAAAATGCGAAATCCAATCATTTCAAACCTAGCAAAAAGCGTGATCCACTCAAAGCAAAGTGCAGGCTAGTTTCAAACATTGCAAAATCACACACCCAATAGAATCTAGCCAGGTAGGGTCACCACCGCCATCAGCTGCCCCCTCCTGGAAAATGGTTTCCTTGTGCAAAGGTCCTGATAAGCCTTGCCTATATGCAGGGTGTTGGTAAACAACCGGTGGCTTACTGATTCTTGGTAAACAACTGGTGGCTTATTGATTAGATCCTGTTTTAAGGGGAAAGGGCAAGGAATTTTCCATCTCACATTATAAGCAGAAAAGCAACTATACTTAAAACTTTAAAACTACTGCATCTAACACATAGGACCTTGCCCTAAACTTGGATCAACAATGGTAGAGAATGTTGTTCCATCCTCTGAAGGGAGGCTGGACAACATCCTCTATGCTACACTTGAGGAAAATGGGTCCTGATATTGGGGCAGCTTGGAATGTTCCTACAGAATGTGAGGTCGGATATACAGGGATGCAGAGGTCACATAGGCTCCTAAGCTGAATATGGGTCCCAGATCACATCAGATCGATGGGGTTTACAGTAAAAAATATTTATATACCTTTCTCATATTTGGGAACTACTCCATCCCAGATCCAGCTTTCTGGTCCTTTTTCCAGCCATGACATTATCTCCCCAGACATAACTTGGATCCACCTGCATATCAGATTTCAGGCTCGGAGGAAAAACGGAAAACAAAACAAAACAAAATAAAAAAAACTAGTATAGCCACAGACCCTTTGAAATATAACTAAAATATATCTACTAGCTATCTACAAAATGGAGACCCCTCCCCCAACTGTTCATCTGCACTGTTCCAGCCTTTAGGCTCATAATTAGTCAACAACTTTCTTGGCTTTATATGTTAACTCTCTTTTTAGCCACCAGGTTCCAGATACTACCATGATACCAACCAGACTTCCCTGGACAGACAACCCCACCAATGTGTCCTGGAGCTCCGATTCCCCAGAACCCTGCCCCACTAGGGAAAGAGAGAGGCAGGCTGTGGGAGTATGGATAGACCAGTCAATGATCGTGTTCATCGGAGAAGCAATTATAGAAGCCAGACCTTCCACCTTCTGCATCCCACAATGACCTTGGGTCCATACTCCCAGAGGGTTAAAGAATAGGAAAGCTATCAAGGGAAGGGATGGGATACGGAGTTCTGGTGGTAGGAACTGTGTAGCGTTGTACCCCTCTTATCCTATGGTTTTGTTGGTGTTTCCTGTTTAAAAAAAAATAGGAGAATAATCATATAAAAAAAAGAAGTCGGTGTGCAAGGATCATATATGTGAACAACTAGGTTAAACTTTTGAAACTGGCATTCTTAGAGTGAAAAAAAAGGATAAATTTCAGGCAACTTCACATTATTCAATTTCATACATTCTCCTAGGATTAAATCTATTTTAGAAGGGATTAAATAATTTTGAAACTGAATATGTTGAAGCTAGGAAGAAAGCTTAGTGGTTATGTCAGGAACTGGAGAGAGAAGAGAAAACAGAGAGGGACATTTGCATGTAGTAATAAATTCATGTGTGATTTGGGTATTTATATACAAATATAGACAGTTGTTGAAATAATAGTTAATCCATATCTACAACCTTAGGAAAACTTCTGTAGCTTGCAATGGAGGATTTGGGGTTCAGAATTCTGGTGGTGGGAACAGATTTATACCCCTGTTGTCTTGTACTTTTGTAAATCAATATTGATTCACTAATAAAAATACATTAATTAAAAAAGACACAATGAAGAACTGTCAGACTATCTTCTGAGAGTGGAAATAATATAAATGTATGTGAAAAGAAAAAGAATAAAAATATTCCCCCCGCCAAACACAAAAAGCTTAATGGCTATGCAAAAGATTTTCATGCCTGAGTCTCTGAAGTCCCAGGTCCTATCTTTAGCACCACCTAAACCAGAGCTGAACAGTATTCTGATCTCTCTTTCTATTCCCACTCATTAAAAAAATTAAGGGAAATAAAAATATTTTTAAAAGGAAACTAAATATGTTGTGAAGAATATACCAAGATGCCAAAAAGATATTTAGCTTCTATACTCTTTCTTGTTAGATGTATGATTTTAGATGTTAGTTCAACCTTCTGAGTGTGTTTTTTCACTTAGGAAACAGATAAAACAACCCTTGCACACCTTATAAGGATGGAATGAAAGATTACATGATGTATAAAGCTTCTAGTCACATTCTAAATACTCAAATGCTTATTTGCTCACTTAATCCATGCCACTGGAGTCTTCAACTTTGATTTACTTAAAATGATGGACAACAGAGTTTATGTAACTGCAGAATTCAGAATTTTTTGTGTTAGAGGATAAAAGAGACTGTATTTCACAAATGTAGAAATAAAAGCCTAGATATATTACTCAAGAACATGAAATTAATCATTGTTATGGTCCCAGCTACTCAGTTCCAAGCTGCCAGCTCTACGGGGTTGACTTGCATGCCAGAAGTTCCTGATTGGATTCCTGGATTGATTTATCTCTATCTCCCTCCTCAGCATGTGAAACTTTCTCTACTTCATGTAAAATAGATCAAATAAATCACAAAGAAGGAAGTTTTTTTTATTATATTTATTTATTGGATCGAGACAGAAATCGAGAGGGAAGGGGGTGATAGAGAGGGAGAGAGACAGAGAGACACCTGCAGCCCTCCTTCTCCACTCGCAAAGCTTTCCCCCTGCAGATCGGGACCAGGGGCTTGAACCTGGGTACTTGTGCATTGTAACATGTGCGC
Source organism: Erinaceus europaeus (assembly GCF_950295315.1). Lineage (NCBI taxonomy): Eukaryota > Metazoa > Chordata > Mammalia > Eulipotyphla > Erinaceidae > Erinaceus > Erinaceus europaeus. The sequence goes on from NC_080177.1 coordinate 36,524,015, forward strand.
TTAACCAGGTGCGCCACCACCCAGCTCCAAGAAGGAAGTTTTAAGTAACTGCCCCAGATCATATAGCTAACATGTGGTGGGATGATTATAAAACCCAGGTTTAGTCCTTGTGGTACTATTTTTTCTTTTAGGAATGGCTTCCAATTTCTAGGTATTAAAACTATCTTGCTCTTGATTATCTTTCTTTAGCCCCTGAGTGGTGTGTTTTGTTAGCCTGTGTTCTAATTGCCTATAGCCATATCAGCTTTGGGTTCTGCTTCACTACTAGTGAGTTTACTTCTGCCCAAGCTTTCAACAAGATGATTAATGTTCTGAAATAAACGTATAATTGCTGAAATTATGAAAGAAGTTCAAATTATGCTATGAAGGCAGTCTATGCCTATAGTATTAGGAGGATACATGAAATTGAAATTACCTTTAGTTTTTTTCCTTTTCAACAGTGAGTTATGCTTACATCTATAATTGTTTGTACTGCTATAAAAAGAACTTTAAAAATATATATATTTTTATTTATGAAAAGGAAACACTGACAAAAACCATAGGACAAGAGGGGTAGACTCCACACAATTCCCACCACCAGAACTCTGTATCCTATCCCCTCCCTTGATAGCTTTTCTGTTCTTTATCCCTCTAGAAGTATGGACCCAGGGTCATTATGGGGTGCAGAAGGTGGAAGGTCTGGCTTCTGTAACTGCTTCCCTGCTGAATATGGGCATTGTCAGGTCAATCCATACTTCCAGCTTGTCTCTATTTTCCATAGTGGGGCGGGGCTCTGGGGAAGCAGGGCTTTTTAATCTATACCTTTTCTGTACAAAAGAGGCTTCAGCTACTGTTTTTTTTTTTTCTCCCTAAGTTCCTTGATGATAATGAATTCCTTCAAAGGCACAAGTTTATTGTCTAGATGTTATCCCATAAGGGCATAAGCTCTGATTATAATATATTGCTGTATTTATTTCTATCGATGAGTCAATTGATAATAGTTGGTATTATGTGACCTAAGAGCCAAAGCTGATCCTTGGAGAAAAGAAGTGGTAGCTAAAGTAATTGGACTGAATTTCCTAAGGCTTCCCTGTAAAATGAATGGTTTGATTTTTATATATGTTCATTAAAATTTTATATCTGATTCAGGAAATAAAGTTTAGAAGGCTTAATGACCAAAGGCAAATGCCGAGTGAGTCTGCTGGA